>NC_143031.1:86570911-86730911 GCF_057628025.1 Oncorhynchus mykiss | reverse complement strand
CAGAAATGTTTTCCCTATTCACAAATTAGCTTACGTCCCTGTTACTGAGCGTTTCTCCCTTTTGCCAAGATAATCCATCCACCTGACCAGGTGTGGCATATCAAGAAGCTGATTAAACAGCAGGATCGTTACACAGGTGCACCTTGTGCTGGGGGGGGACAATAAAAGGCCACTTTAAAATGTGCAGTTTTTGTCTCATGCCACAGATGTCTCATGTTTTGAGGGAAATGTGCAAATGGCTGCAGGAATGTCCATAAGAGCTGATGGCAGATAATTTGATGTTCATTTTTCTACCATAAGCCGCTGTACGTTCAATTGGCCTCATAACTGTGGCGTCATGAGGGGCGTTTTGCTGAACGGACTGCCCCGTGGTGGAGGTGGGGCTACGGACAACAAACACGATTCAAATTGGATCTGACTCAACTTTATTTTTTTAATTTAACCAGGTCGGCCATTTTTATTTATTTTTAAGTTATCTGTGACCAACATGTGAAATCCATAGATTAGGAACTCATGAATTTATTTAAATTGTCTGATTTCCTATAAACTGTAACTCAGCCTCGTGGTTGGAGCGTTGGGCCAGTAACCGAAAGGATCTTGGAGCTGGATCGAATCCCCTGAGTTGACAAATCTGTCATTCTTCCCCCTGAACCCCCCCCCCCCCACCACCTCCTCCCCACCTCTCTGATTCAGAGGGGTCGGGTTAAATCCCAAAGACACATTTCAGTTGTATAACTGACTAGGTAGTTGAATACATTCAGGTTGTATAACTGACTAGGTACCCCCCTTTCAGTCCAATACACTCTCTCTCTCTGTCTCTCTCTCTGTCTCTCTCTCTGTCTCTCTCTCTGTCTCTCTCTCTGTCTCTCTGTCTCTCTCTCTCTCCCTCTCAGTGGTGATGTGAAGTCCCACCTGGTCCTCCTCAGTAAGACAGCTGATTCTATCTGTCTCTCTCTGTCTCTCAGTGGTGATGTGAAGTCCCACCTGGTCCTCCTCAGTAAGACAGCTGATTCTATCTGTCTCTCTCTGTCTCTCAGTGGTGATGTGAAGTCCCACCTGGTCCTCCTCAGTAAGACAGCTGATTCTATCTGTCTCTCTCTCCCTCTCAGTGGTGATGTGAAGTCCCACCTGGTCCTCCTCAGTAAGACAGCTGATTCTATCTGTCTCTCTCTGTCTCTCTCTGTCTCTCTGTCTCTCTCTCTCTCTCTGTCTCTCAGTGGTGATGTGAAGTCCCACCTGGTCCTCCTCAGTAAGACAGCTGATTCTATCTGTCTCTCTCTGTCTCTCTCGTGCTCTCTGTGTCTCTCTCTCTCTCTGTCTCTCAGTGGTGATGTGAAGTCCCACCTGGTCCTCCTCAGTAAGACAGCTGATTCTATCTGTCTCTCTCTGTCTCTCTCGTGCTCTCTGTGTCTCTCTCTCTCTCTGTCTCTCAGTGGTGATGTGAAGTCCCACCTGGTCCTCCTCAGTAAGACAGCTGATTCTATCTGTCTCTCTCCCTCCCTCTCAGTGGTGATGTGAAGTCCCACCTGGTCCTCCTCAGTAAGACAGCTGATTCTATCTGTCTCTCTCCCTCCCTCTCAGTGGTGATGTGAAGTCCCACCTGGTCCTCCTCAGTAAGACAGCTGATTCTATCTGTGATGGAGACCTGGTGGACAGACAGATACGTTCCAAACAGGCCTGGTCTCTACTGCCCACACAGGTAACACACACACACACACACAGGTAACACACACACACACACACAGGTAACACACACACACAGGTAACACACACACACACACAGGTAACACACACACACAGGTAACACACACACACAGGTAACACACACACACAGGTAACACACACACACACAGGTAACACACAGGTAAAACACACACACACAGGTAACACACACACACAGGTAACACACACACACAGGTAACACACACACACAGGTAACACACACACACACAGGTAACACACACACACACACACACAGGTAACACACACACACACAGGTAACACACACCTGAGGCTCCACAGGGAAAATCAAATGTTCGCTAACCTTCCTTTTTGTGTTTTAACGTTGGTCTGAGACAGTGTGTGTCGAACGTGTCTGTTTGTGGTTTAAACTGTGTGTGTGTGTGTGTGTGTGTGTCAGGCCATCTATTCCAGTGTGTTACCAGGAGAGTTGATGAGTGGTTATATGAACTGCTTCCCCTCGTTTCCCTCCTGGCTGGGAAAGTTCTCCTCCGGCAATAAACACTCCCGGATCATTCAGGAGCTGGCCTCTCACATGAGCCTCAGGTAAGGACACACACACACACACACACACACACACAGAGTCAATAAACACTCCCGGATCATTCAGGAGCTGGCCTCTCACATGAGCCTCAGGTAAGGACACACACACACACACACACACACACACACACGCAGGTAACACACACACACAGGTAACACACACAGGTAACACACACAGAGTCTGTTTACATGCACAGTAATAATTAGATATCAAACTGATTATGGCATAATTAAGGCGGATTAACCCATTAGTCATGTCAACACCTTACTGTGATTAATCGTTGTAAATCCTAAATTGGCAGATTAAAACACCTGGTGATCTGAGCCATCTTTTAAAAGTTATCAGGGCATGTAAAAAACAGTTTAATTGGCGTTCCGGCGAGGTGTAATTTATCTGAGCGTTCGTGCCGCTCATCAGTTTAGCGAGACTCGATCTTGTACGCCGTTGCGTGAAGTGAGTTTCTAATTTATAAATATATTTATAAATATATATATATTTTTCATTACAAACTTTGTCCCGTAGTCTGAAATCGGAGAAGTATTCTGAGAAACAACATGGTCGCTGTGGTAGAAGCGAAAAAAAAGTCCCATCATGCAGTCTGATTTCAGATGTGTCCATGGCAACAGGATTATTAAGGGGGAAATCCTCCTCCTTCTTGCCAAAGTTAACGTTTTAAATTTAATTATTATATTGATCTGATGTTTTCATGTAACTGGTACACACCGGCAGTCTGATCTGGGGTGTGTTCATTAGTTACTGTTCTGCAACACGTTTTCTATTGAACATACCTCCCTCTCTCTCCCCATCTTCATGTAACTGGTACACACCGGCAGTCTGATCTGGGGTGTGTTCATTAGTTACTGTTCTGCAACACGTTTTCTATTGAACATACCTCCCTCTCTCTCCCCATCTTCATGTAACTGGTACACACCTGCAGTCTGATCTGGGGTGTGTTCATTAGTTACTGTTCTGCAACACGTTTTCTATTGAACATACCTCCCTCTCTCTCCCCATCTTCATGTAACTGGTACACACCTGCAGTCTGATCTGGGGTGTGTTCATTAGTTACTGTTCTGCAACACGTTTTCTATTGAACATACCTCCCTCTCTCCCCATCTTCATGTAACTGGTACACACCTGCAGTCTGATCTGGGGTGTGTTCATTAGTTACTGTTCTGCAACACGTTTTCTATTGAACATACCTCCCTCTCTCCCCATCTTCATGTAACTGGTACACACCTGCAGTCTGATCTGGGGTGTGTTCATTAGTTACTGTTCTGCAACACGTTTTCTATTGAACATACCTCCCTCTCTCCCCATCTTCATGTAACTGGTACACACCTGCAGTCTGATCTGGGGTGTGTTCATTAGTTACTGTTCTGCAACACGTTTTCTATTGAACATACCTCCCTCTCTCCCCATCTTCATGTAACTGGTACACACCTGCAGTCTGATCTGGGGTGTGTTCATTAGTTACTGTTCTGCAACACGTTTTCTATTGAACATACCTCCCTCTCTCCCCATCTTCATGTAACTGGTACACACCGGCAGTCTGATCTGGGGTGTGTTCATTAGTTACTGTTCTGCAACACGTTTTCTATTGAACATACCTCCCTCTCTCCCCATCTTCATGTAACTGGTACACACCGGCAGTCTGATCTGGGGTGTGTTCATTAGTTACTGTTCTGCAACACGTTTTCTATTGAACATACCTCCCTCTCTCCCCATCTTCATGTAACTGGTACACACCGGCAGTCTGATCTGGGGTGTGTTCATTAGTTACTGTTCTGCAACACGTTTTCTATTGAACATACCTCCCTCTCTCCCCATCTTCATGTAACTGGTACACACCGGCAGTCTGATCTGGGGTGTGTTCATTAGTTACTGTTCTGCAACACGTTTTCTATTGAACATACCTCCCTCTCTCCCCATCTTCATGTAACTGGTACACACCGGCAGTCTGATCTGGGGTGTGTTCATTAGTTACTGTTCTGCAACACGTTTTCTATTGAACATACCTCCCTCTCTCCCCATCTTCATGTAACTGGTACACACCGGCAGTCTGATCTGGGGTGTGTTCATTAGTTACTGTTCTGCAACACGTTTTCTATTGAACATACCTCCCTCTCTCCCCATCTTCATGTAACTGGTACACACCGGCAGTCTGATCTGGGGTGTGTTCATTAGTTACTGTTCTGCAACACGTTTTCTATTGAACATACCTCCCTCTCTCCCCATCTTCATGTAACTGGTACACACCGGCAGTCTGATCTGGGGTGTGTTCATTAGTTACTGAATGTTCTGCAACACGTTTTCTATTGAACATACCTCCCTCTCTCTCCCCATCTTCATGTAACTGGTACACACCGGCAGTCTGATCTGGGGTGTGTTCATTAGTTACTGTTCTGCAACACGTTTTCTATTGAACATACCTCCCTCTCTCCCCATCTTCATGTAACTGGTACACACCGGCAGTCTGATCTGGGGTGTGTTCATTAGTTACTGTTCTGCAACACGTTTTCTATTGAACATACCTCCCTCTCTCTCCCCATCTTCATGTAACTGGTACACACCGGCAGTCTGATCTGGGGTGTGTTCATTAGTTACTGTTCTGCAACACGTTTTCTATTGAACATACCTCCCTCTCTCTCCCCATCTTCATGTAACTGGTACACACCTGCAGTCTGATCTGGGGTGTGTTCATTAGTTACTGTTCTGCAACACGTTTTCTATTGAACATACCTCCCTCTCTCCCCATCTTCATGTAACTGGTACACACCGGCAGTCTGATCTGGGGTGTGTTCATTAGTTACTGTTCTGCAACACGTTTTCTATTGAACATACCTCCCTCTCTCCCCATCTTCATGTAACTGGTACACACCGGCAGTCTGATCTGGGGTGTGTTCATTAGTTACTGTTCTGCAACACGTTTTCTATTGAACATACCTCCCTCTCTCCCCATCTTCATGTAACTGGTACACACCGGCAGTCTGATCTGGGGTGTGTTCATTAGTTACTGTTCTGCAACACGTTTTCTATTGAACATACCTCCCTCTCTCCCCATCTTCATGTAACTGGTACACACCGGCAGTCTGATCTGAGGTGTATTCATTAGTTACTGAATGTTCTGCAACACGTTTTCTATTGAACATACCTCCCTCTCTCCCCATCTTCATGTAACTGGTACACACCGGCAGTCTGATCTGGGGTGTGTTCATTAGTTACTGTTCTGCAACACGTTTTCTATTGAACATACCTCCCTCTCTCCCCATCTTCATGTAACTGGTACACACCGGCAGTCTGATCTGGGGTGTGTTCATTAGTTACTGTTCTGCAACACGTTTTCTATTGAACATACCTCCCTCTCTCCCCATCTTCATGTAACTGGTACACACCTGCAGTCTGATCTGGGGTGTGTTCATTAGTTACTGTTCTGCAACACGTTTTCTATTGAACATACCTCCCTCTCTCCCCATCTTCATGTAACTGGTACACACTGGCAGTCTGATCTGGGGTGTGTTCATTAGTTACTGAATGTTCTGCAACACGTTTTCTATTGAACATACCTCCCTCTCTCCCCATCTTCATGTAACTGGTACACACCGGCAGTCTGATCTGGGGTGTGTTCATTAGTTACTGTTCTGCAACACGTTTTCTATTGAACATACCTCCCTCTCTCCCCATCTTCATGTAACTGGTACACACCGGCAGGCTGATCTGGGGTGTGTTCATTAGTTACTGTTCTGCAACACGTTTTCTATTGAACATACCTCCCTCTCTCCCCATCTTCATGTAACTGGTACACACCGGCAGTCTGATCTGGGGTGTGTTCATTAGTTACTGTTCTGCAACACGTTTTCTATTGAACATACCTCCCTCTCTCCCCATCTTCATGTAACTGGTACACACCGGCAGTCTGATCTGGGGTGTGTTCATTAGTTACTGTTCTGCAACACGTTTTCTATTGAACATACCTCCCTCTCTCCCCATCTTCATGTAACTGGTACACACCGGCAGTCTGATCTGGGGTGTGTTCATTAGTTACTGTTCTGCAACACGTTTTCTATTGAACATACCTCCCTCTCTCCCCATCTTCATGTAACTGGTACACACCGGCAGTCTGATCTGGGGTGTGTTCATTAGTTACTGTTCTGCAACACGTTTTCTATTGAACATACCTCCCTCTCTCCCCCTCTCTCCCCTTCTCCCTCCCTCTCTCCCCCTTCTACCTCTCCACTCCTCCTCCCTCACTCTCTCCCCCTTCATCCTCCCTCCCTCTCTCTCCCCCATATTTTACCTCTCCCTCCCCTTCTCCCTCTCTCTCTCCCCTTCTCCCTCTCTCTCTCCCTCTCTCTCTCCCCTTCTCCCTCTCTCTCTCCCCTTCTCCCTCTCTCTCTCCCCTTCTCCCTCTCTCTCTCCCCTCCTCCCTCTCTCTCTCCCCTCCTCCCTCTCTCTCTCCCCTTCTCCCTCTCTCTCTCCCCTTCTCCCTCTCTCTCTCCCCTCCTCCCTCTCTCTCTCCCCTTCTCCCTCTCTCTCTCCCCTTCTCCCTCTCTCTCTCCCCTCCTCCCTCTCTCTCTCCCCTCCTCCCCCTCTCTCTCCCCTCCTCCCCCTCTCTCTATCTCCTCTTCTCTCCTTCCTCTCCCTCCCCTCCTCCTCCTCTCTCCTCCAGGACATTAAGTAGCAGACAGGCAGTGAGCCTGGACTACCTCCCGTACCTCCGCATGGCCCTGTTGTGTCCTCTTCAGAGGCAGGGGGCGGAGGGGGCCGGTCAGGCCGTCCAGCTGTTAGACGACTACCACCTGGTCAGAGAGGATGTGGACAGCCTCATGGAGATCAGCCTCTGGGGGGGGCAGCCTGACCCCTACGCTAAACTAGACCCCAAGGTCAGGGGACGGGTGTAATAATGGTGTTAATCTGTGATTGTAATAATGGTGTTATTGTTAATCTAATCTGTGATTGTAATAATGGTGTCAGACTGGTTGTAATAATGGTGTTGTTAATCTAATCTGTGATTGTAATAATGGTGTTATCGTTAATCTGATCTGTGAATTTAATGGTGTTAATCTAATCTGTGATTGTAAAAATGGTGTTATTGTTCATCTAATCTGATTGTAATAATGGTGTCAGACTGGTTGTAATAATGGTGTTGTTAATCTAATCTGTGATTGTAATAATGGTGTTATCGTTAATCTGATCTGTGAATTTAATGGTGTTAATCTAATCTGTGATTGTAAAAATGGTGTTATTGTTCATCTAATCTGATTGTAATAATGGTGTCAGACTGGTTGTAATAATGGTGTTGTTAATCTAATCTGTGATTGTAATAATGGTGTTAATCTAATCTGTGATTGTAATAATGGTGTTATCGTTAATCTGATCTGTGATTGTAATAATGGTGTTATTGTTCATCTAATCTGTGATTGTAATAATGGTGTTAATCTCATCTGTGATTGTAATAATGGTGTTAATCTGATCTGTGCCCAGGTGAAATCAGCGTTCACGAGGGCCTATAACCGGGAGACCCACCTGACACCGTACTCCCTCCAACCAATCAAGAAGGGCCGTCGTGGCGGGGGGGTGGAGGCAGAACCGGGAGGAGAGGGGCAAGAGGAACAGCCTGAGGAAGAGGAGGAGGAGGAAGGTGTTGCAGCTGACGCCATGATCAAAGTAAGGAGGAAACACACTTCTCTACGGCCTCCCTCTCCCCCCACTTTTCTGAAATCATTTACAATTTTTATTTGGTTCAATTTATTGGAGAAGAAATGATGAATTATTGAATGGTCGGCGGCCATCTTCTCTGGTGGTTATAGACGGCCTACTGTGGCATCGATGTGAGTCAGAAACAATCATTCTAGGGCGTCTCAATTTACTACAACGTGTAAATGGGATCATTTTGGTTATAAAGTCTAGTCTCGTCCAAAACACGAGTTTGGTAAGTCGTGACTTGAGGGTTTGTTTTTTTATTTATTTTATTTAACCAGGTATTTATTTTTATTTTATTTATCCTTTTATAAATATAAAATAAACACTTTATATATCGGAGATGTTTATTTAATGTATTTCTCCGTTATTTAACCAGGTAGGCCAGTTGAGAACAAGTTATCATTTACAACTGCGACCCAGACCAAGATAAAGCAAAGCAGTTTGACACAAACAACAACACAGAGTTACACGTGGAATAAAACAAACGTACAGTCAATAATACAATAGAACAAAAGAAAACAAAGTCTATATACCTGGGCTACCCTGGGGCGTCAGGGTAGCCTAGTGGTTAGAGCGTTGGACTAATAACCGGAAGGTTGCAAGTTCAAACCCCCGAGCTGACAAGGTACAAATCTGTCGTTCTGAACAGGCAGTTTAACCCACTGTTTTTAGGCCGTCATTGAAAATAAGAATTTGTTCTTAACTGACTTGCCTAGTTAAATAATGGTAAAATGTGCAAAATGTGTGCAAATTAGGTCAAATAAATAGGCCATGGTGGAGAAGTAATTACAATATAGCAATTAAACACTGGAGTGGTAGATGTGCAGAAGATGAATGTGCAAGTAGAGATACTGGGGTGCAAAATAGCAAGATAAATAAATACCAGTATGAGGATAAGAGATAGATAGATAGATGGGCTATTTATAGATGGGCTATGTACAGGTGCAGTGATCTGTGAGTTCCTCTGACAGCTGGTGCTTAAAGCTAGTGAGGGAGATATGAGTCTCCAACTTCAGAGATTTTTGCCGTTTGTTCCAGTCAGCGGCAGCAGAGAACTGGAAGGAAAGGCGAACAAAGGAGGAATTGGCTTTGGGGAGTGACCAGTGAGATATACCTGTTTGAGCGCGTGCTACGGGTGTGTGCTGCTATGGTGACCAGCGAGCTGAGATTAGGGCGGGGCTTTACCTAGCAGAGACTTGATTAGTGACTTGACTTGTTTTGATTACAATCACACTTTACCTGTTAACATGTGGTAGCACTGTGTTGTCTGGTAGCACTGTGTTGTCTGGTAGCACTGTGTTGTCTTGGTAGCACTGTGTTGTCTGGTAGCACTGTGTTGTCTGGTAGCACTGTGTTGTCTGGTAGCACTGTGTTGTCTGGTAGCACTGTGTTGTCTGGTAGCACTGTGTTGTCTGGGGAAAAGACTGGGCGGGTTTGCTTTGCATGCTATGCTGGCATAGTTTAACAAAAGGTCAGGGCCAAGCTATGCTAGCTAGCTGCTGTCAGCTTGGCTAAACACAAGGTCAGGGCCAAGCTATGCTAGCTAGCTGCTGTCAGCTTGGCTAAACAAAAGGTCAGGGACAAGCTATGCTAGCTAGCTGCTGTCAGCTTGGCTAAACAAAAGGTCAGGGACAAGCTATGCTAGCTAGCTGCTGTCCGCTTGGCTAAACACAAGGTCAGGGCCAAGCTATGCTAGCTGCTGTCAGCTTGGCTAAACACAAGGTCAGGGCCAAGCTATGCTAGCTAGCTGCTGTCAGCTTGGCTAAACACAAGGTCAGGGCCAAGCTATGCTAGCTAGCTGCTGTCAGCTTGGCTAAACACAAGGTCAGGGCCAAGCTATGCTAGCTAGCTGCTGTCAGCTTGGCTAAACACAAGGTCAGGGCCAAGCTATGCTAGCTAGCTGCTGTCAGCTTGGCTAAACACAAGGTCAGGGCCAAGCTATGCTAGCTAGCTGCTGTCAGCTTGGCTAAACAAAAGGTCAGGGACAAGCTATGCTAGCTAGCTGCTGTCAGCTTGGCTAAACAAAAGGTCAGGGACAAGCTATGCTAGCTAGCTGCTGTCCGCTTGGCTAAACACAAGGTCAGGGCCAAGCTATGCTAGCTGCTGTCAGCTTGGCTAAACACAAGGTCAGGGCCAAGCTATGCTAGCTAGCTGCTGTCAGCTTGGCTAAACACAAGGTCAGGGCCAAGCTATGCTAGCTAGCTGCTGTCAGCTTGGCTAAACACAAGGTCAGGGCCAAGCTATGCTAGCTAGCTGCTGTCAGCTTGGCTAAACACAAGGTCAAGGCCAAGCTATGCTAGCTAGCTGCTGTCAGCTTGGCTAAACACAAGGTCAGGGCCAAGCTATGCTAGCTAGCTGCTGTCAGCTTGGCTAAACAAAAGGTCAGGGACAAGCTATGCTAGCTAGCTGCTGTCAGCTTGGCTAAACAAAAGGTCAGGGACAAGCTATGCTAGCTAGCTGCTGTCCGCTTGGCTAAACACAAGGTCAGGGCCAAGCTAGGCTAGCTGCTGTCAGCTTGGCTAAACACAAGGTCAGGGCCAAGCTATGCTAGCTAGCTGCTGTCAGCTTGGCTAAACACAAGGTTAGGGCCAAGCTATGCTAGCTAGCTGCTGTCAGCTTGGCTAAACAAGGTCAGGGACAAGCTATGCTAGCTAGCTGCTGTCAGCTTGGCTAAACACATGGTCAGGGACAAGCTATGCTAGCTAGCTGCTGTCAGCTTGGCTAAACACATGGTCAGGGCCAAGCTATGCTAGCTAGCTGCTGTCAGCTTGGCTAAACACAAGGTCAGGGACAAGCTATGCTAGCTAGCTGCTGTCAGCTTGGCTAAACACAAGGTCAGGGACAAGCTATGCTAGCTAGCTGCTGTCAGCTTGGCTAAACACAAGGTCAGGGACAAGCTATGCTAGCTAGCTGCTGTCAGCTTGGCTAAACACAAGGTCAGGGCCAAGCTATGCTAGCTAGCTGCTGTCAGCTTGGCTAAACACAAGGTCAGGGACAAGCTATGCTAGCTAGCTGCTGTCAGCTTGGCTAAACACAAGGTCAGGGACAAGCTATGCTAGCTAGCTGCTGTCAGCTTGGCTAAACACAAGGTCAGGGACAAGCTATGCTAGCTAGCTGCTGTCAGCTTGGCTAAACACAAGGTCAGGGACAAGCTATGCTAGCTAGCTGCTGTCAGCTTGGCTAAACACAAGGTCAGGGCCAAGCTATGCTAGCTAGCTGCTGTCAGCTTGGCTAAACACAAGGTCAGGGACAAGCTATGCTAGCTAGCTGCTGTCAGCTTGGCTAAACACAAGGTCAGGGACAAGCTATGCTAGCTAGCTGCTGTCAGCTTGGCTAAACACAAGGTCAGGGCTGGCTTGACTTTCTATTCATCCCTTCCTCTCTACTTTATGTTAGCCCTTGTTCGTTGTGATTGGACGAACAAAGACACACCCACATCAAACCACACCCCCATAGACGACTCTCGTTTCTTTGCCTTCAGTCACGGCCACTAGCATTTCTTAATGAGCGTTGGTGAAAAATTAGGCCAAATCAGGAAGTGCACAGGACACCAGTGGTCTCTTCCAGGATAACACCCCCCATCCCACAGGACACCAGTGGTCTCTTCCAGGATAACACCCCCCATCCCACAGGACACCAGTGGTCTCTTCCAGGATAACACCCCCCATCCCACAGGACACCAGTGGTCTCTTCCAGGATAACACCCCCCATCCCACAGGACACCAGTGGTCTCTTTCAGGATAACACCCCCCATCCCACAGGACACCAGTGGTCTCTTCCAGGATAACAACGCCCCCCCCATCCCACAGGACACCAGTGGTCTCTTCCAGGATAACAACCCCCATCCCACAGGACACCAGTGGTCTCTTCCAGGATAACACCCCCCATCCCACAGGACACCAGTGGTCTCTTCCAGGATAACACCCCACAGGACACCAGTGGTCTCTTCCAGGATAACACCCCCCATCCCACAGGACACCAGTGGTCTCTTCCAGGATAACAACCCCCCCATCCCACAGGACACCAGTGGTCTCTGAAAGGTGTTTGAGGAAGGTGTAAACCGTGTGCCCTGGTCAGTCACCAGATCTCCACCCAACTGAATACTTCTGGGAGATTCTGGAGCTGAGCCTGAGGTGGCGTCTTCACCAATGATGAAATTTCCTCGTGGAAGAATGAGGTCACATCCCTCCAGTAGAGTTCCAGACCCTTGTAGAATCCATGTCGAGGTGCATTGAAGCCGTTCTGGCTGCTGGTGACCCAACGCCCTGTTAACACACTATACGTTGGGGTTTCCTTTATCTTGGTGTTTACATTATGTTGGAGTTTCCTTTATTTTGGCAGTTACCTGTACATACTGTATAGTGTGTACACACACGCGCACACACACACACACACACACACACACAAACCCGTGTGTACACACACACACACACACACACAAACCCGTGTGTACACGCACATTCTCGTTCAGAAAGATGGATAATCCATTCCTTGGCTTGAATATAGCGCTGGTGATTTTTGAATCGGGTAATAACTTTACTTTTCTCTCTTCCTCTTCCTCCCATCTCCCCCATTTCTTCCTCCCATGTCCCCCATTTCTTCCTCCCATCTCCCCCATTTCTTTCTTCCTCCCATCTCCCCCATTTCTTTCTTCCTCCCATCTCCCCCATTTCTTTCTTCCTCCCATCTCCCCCATTTCTTTCTTCCTCCCATCTCCCCCGTTTCTCCCCTGTTTCTCTCCCCTCTCCTCCCCTGTTTCTCCCCCCCTCCCTTCCCTCTCCCTTCTCCTCCCCTGTTTCTCCCCCCCTCCCTTCCCTCTCCTCTCTGTTTCTCCCTCTCCCCTGTTTCCCCCCCTCCCCCTCTCCCCTCTCCTCCCCTGTTTCCCCCCCTCCCCTCTCCTCTTTGTTTCTCCCTCTCCCCTGTTTCCCCCCCTCCCCTCTCCTCTTTGTTTCTCCCTCTCCCCTGTTTCTCCTCCCCTCTCCTCCCCTGTTTCTCCCCCCCTCCCTTCCCTCTCCCCTGTTTTTCCTCCCCTCCCCTCTCCTCTCTGTTTCTTCCTCTCCCCTGTTTCTCCCCCCTCCCTTCCCTCTCCCCTCTTTCTCCTCCCCTCTCCTCTCTGTTTCCCCCTCCCCTCTCCTCTCTGTTTCTCCCTCTCCCCTGTTTCTCCCCCCTCCCCCTCTCCCCTCTCCTCCCCTGTTTCTCCCTCTCCCCTGTTTCTCCCTCCACTCTCCTCTTCACAGTTGAAGAAGGCCAAACCCTCCAAGGAGCCCAAGAAGGAGAAGACGACAGCCGGGGATTCTGGGAAGGGAAAGGGCAAAGGCAAGGGCAAAGCCAGGAAGTGACCCCTAACCTCTCAGACAACAAAAAAGCGAACTGTACAACACCTCTTCTCTGACGTTCAGAAGAACAAACTCCTAAACGGATTGACCACCACCTACCTGGTCTTATCACCGTGGCGACCGGAGACAGAACCCTGGCTCTCTTCTTGGACCCCTTAAAACTTAGGATGTGCATCCCAAAGGGGACCCTATTCCCTATATAGTGGCACTACTTTAGACCAGAGTCCTATAGGGCCCTGGGTATAAAGTAGTGCACTACTTTAGACCAGGGCCCTATAGAACCCTATTCCCTATATAGTGCACTACTTTAGACCAGAGCCCTGTTCCCTATATAGTGGCACTACTTTAGACCAGAGTCCCATAGGGCCCTGGGTTTAAAGTAGTGCACTATGAAGGGAAAACCCTATTCCCTATATAGTGGCACTACTTTAGACCAGAGTCCCATAGGGCCCTGGGTATAAAGTAGTGCACTATATAGGAAATAGGGTGCCCTTTGGGACTTTACTATATCTTGTTAGCGCTGTGGATTTGGAAAGGTCTGAATGATAACGGTGTGTGTGTGTGTGTGTGTGTGTGTGTGTGTGTGTCATGTAAATATGTACCTTGTAGTATATAAAGATGCTGTTGCTTTCTACTGCTCATCGTAGTAGACGGGAAACCTTTCTGGTCTAAACCGTCGAGACCAGCGGATGGATCAGTGAACGGCAGAATAGTTCTGGTGGGTTTGTTTGTTTTTGTTGTAAAGATTTTCACTGATAAATGACGCCTGTATTTACGGTATTGTGGTTGTGACGCGTTTTCTTTCTCTCTGTTGATGGTTTAAATACAGTCTCTTAATCTGCATGGGTAAGGTATTTTTAAAATGATCAATTAGTGATGTGTGTGTGTGTGTGTGTGTGTGTGTGTGTGTGTGTACAGTACCAGTCAAAGGAGACCGAACTAGACTATTGAGATGCACCCCTAGGAGACAGAACTAGACTATTGAGATGCACCCCGAGGAGACTAGACTATTGAGATGCACCCCTAGGAGACCGAACTAGACTATTGAGATGCACCCCTAGGAGACAGAACTAGACTATTGAGATGCACCCCTAGGAGACAGAACCAGACTATTGAGATGCACCCCGAGGAGACAGAACTAGACTATTGAGATGCACCCCTAGGAGACAGAACTAGACTATTGAGATGTACCCCGAGGAGACAGAACTAGACTATTGAGATGTACCCCTAGGAGACAGAACTAGACTATTGAGATGCATCCCTAGGAGACAGAACTAGACTATTGAGATGCACCCCTAGGAGACAGAACTAGACTATTGAGATGCACCCCTAGGAGACTAGACTATTGAGATGCACCCCTAGGAGACCGAACTAGACTATTGAGATGCACCCCTAGGAGACCGAACTAGACTATTGAGATGCACCCCTAGGAGACAGAACTAGACTATTGAGATGCACCCCTAGGAGACAGAACTAGACTATTGAGATGCACCCCTAGGAGACAGAACTAGACTATTGAGATGTACCCCTAGGAGACAGAACTAGACTATTGAGATGCATCCCTAGGAGACAGAACTAGACTATTGAGATGTACCCCTAGGAGACAGAACTAGACTATTGCGATGCACCCCGAGGAGACAGAACTAGACTAATGAGATGTACCATTAGGAGACAGAACTAGACTATTGAGATGCACCTCTAGGAGACAGAACTAGACTATTGAGATGCACCCCTAGGAGACAACTAGACTATTGAGATGCACCTCTAGGAGACAGAACTAGACTATTGAGATGCACCTCTAGGAGACAGAACTAGACTATTGAGATGCACCCCTAGGAGACCAGACTATAGAGATGCACCCCTAGGAGACTAAGTAGACTATTGAGATTCACCCCTAGGAGACCAAGCTAGTCTATTGAGATGTACCCCTAGGAGACCAAGCTAGACTATTGAGACACCCCTAGGCTACACTAGACTATTGAGACTCAACTCCTGGACTACACTAGAAACTATTGAGACTCACCCCCTGGACTACATTAGAGGATATTGAGACTCACCCCCTGGACTACACTAGAGACTATTTCTTGAATTTCTTGATTTGTTTTAACACTTTTCTGGTTACTATGATTCCATAATGATCATGATTGTGTCCCACTTGTTGTTGATTCTTCACAAAAAAATACAGTTTTATATCTTTATGTTTGAAGCCTGAAATGTGGCAAAAGGTCGCAAAGTTCAAGGGGGCCGAATACTTTCGCAAGGCACTGTATGTGTGTGTGTGTATATATATATATATATATATATATATATATATATATATATATATATATATATATATATACACACACACACACCCATACATACGTACACCAGTTTCCTCTTCCCGCTCGGTGCTCCTCTCACTTCTCTCTTCCTCTTCCTCCTCTCACCCCATCACCATCATTGCGTCTCTCAGTTTTTCATTTTAAACAAACTTGCAAACAGAAATTAAACAAAAAAAAGCTCAGTTTAAACCAAGAGGTTAGGTTCCACACATGGAACGTACAGTGTCGTTCTGAAATACGTAGATCCCCGTCATTCTAAGAGAATCCTTGCAGCATAATAGCTGATACCTCAGGTTCTAGGTCATTTAGATAAGGTTCCCATACTTTGTAGAACTGGTCTGTTTTAGAATGCAATGTACATGTCAGATATTCCAGAGGCACCCATTCAAATAGTATCTTATGCCAATCTTTTAATAGAAGGAACCTTATCACTAATCCACTGTAAAAGGATGTTTTTCCTCGCTGCGAAAGTACGGATGCTGTAAAGCCGCCTCTTACCCACAGAAGTAACATGCCTACTAGGGAGACCTAACAGTAAAGAAACGGGGTCCAATTCTAGATCAACCCCCTAGGATCTTTTCAATTTCTTGCAGAACACCAGACCAGTATCTTTTGTATTTTGGTACATGACCATAAACAATGTGTTAGGGTGCCTGTATCCGTTTTGCATTTAAGACACTGAGGGGAAGTGGGGCTAAAAGCATGTCTGCGATTTGGGGATATATGCAATCTGTGTATTATTCTTAATTGGATTGCTCTAGTACGATTACATATAGTTATTGTTTTTGCACATCTCCAAATGTCCTCCCACATCTCTTCGTCAATAGTAACAGACAATTCTTTCTCCCACACTTGTTTCACCCTCTGTGTGTTGACAGCAGAAAGGGACCTTAAAGTATCATAAAACAGACTTACAGACATTTTCCTTTGTGGGAAAAAAAAGCATTATTTCAATGACAGATACATCAGGGTTACCAATTAAGGTGGTGCCCTTCAGGATATAATGTCTTACTTGTAGGAAGCGGAAAAAGTCTTTGGGAGCCGATATTTCTCGACCATCTGCTCAAACGACAAACAAAATCTTATCAGCAAATAAGTCATTTAGCCTGCGTATGCCCTTATTAAGCCAAAAGTTAAAGCCAGCATCCAGCAATCCTGGACTGAAATCTGGGTTGTTAAGAATTGGGGTAAGAGCAGAGGTTAGTTTGGACCTTCCCAGGAAGCATTGAACTGACCTCCATACTTTGAGTGTGTTAAGTGTAATGGGATTATTGCAGTGATCTTCTACAGACTTGAAACTTCTGAAAAATAAAAGATCCTGTAAGGGGTATTTTGAAAGAGAAGTCTCAATGTCTAACCAAATAGAGGAGTCATCATTTGTGATCCAGTCAGAAATATAACAAAGGTGGGCACACCATTGATAGAACCTGATATTGGGCAGGTCCAAGCCGCCCATAGAACTTGGCAGCTGCAATATTGCCATCTTAAGTCTTGGCTTGCGTTTACTCCATATAAAGGAACTTAGCCATCCGTTTACATCTTTTATTACCTTATTGGAGAGTAATACTGGGATCATTTGGATTGGGTAAAGTAGTCTAGGTAAAATGTTCATTTTCAAGAGGGATATTCTACCCAACCAAGAAATCGGGAGAGAGTTCCAGCACTCCAGATCCTGTCTTATTGTATCAAACAAGGGAACAAAATTGGCTTTGTACATTTGCTGGAATTTAGGAGTTACAAATATACCCAGATACATGAAACCTGAGGGAGACCATTTAAAAGGGAAGGGGGGAGAAGTATTAGTTACAGAGTGGCATAGCCTCTGACTTAGTTAGATTAATCTTGTAGCCTGAGAATTCGCTGAATAATTCAATAATATTAATAAGAGCTGTAATTGAAGTCTCGGGACTAGAGATGAATATCAGGACATCATCAGCATACAAGCTTATTTTATGGTGAACATCACCAATGAGCAGCCCCTGTATAGCAGGCCTGTATAGCAGGCCATAACGAGTGCAAAGAGGAGGGGGGATAAAGGACAGCCCTGTCTGGTACCTCTGCGTATAGAGAAACTATTTGACCTTAGGGTTGATGTATTAATTGATGTATTGGTTGGTTCATTGATGTATTGGTTTATTAATGTATTGGTTGGTTGATATATTGATTGATTGATTTATTAGTTGGTTGATGTATTGGTTGATGTATTGGTTGGTGTATTGGTTGATGTATTGGTTGATGTATTGGTTGATGTATTGGTTGGTTGGTGTATTGGTTGGTTGATGTATTGGTTGATGTATTGGTTGGTTGGTGTATTGGTTGATGTATTGGTTGATGTATTGGTTGATGTATTGGTTGGTTGATGTATTGGTTGATGTATTGGTTGGTTGGTGTATTGATGTATTGGTTGGTTGATGTATTGGTTGGTTGGTGTATTGATGTATTGGTTGGTTGGTGTATTGATGTATTGGTTGGTTGATGTATTGGTTGGTTGATGTATTGGTTGGTTGATGTATTGGTTGGTTGGTGTATTGGTTGGTTGATGTATTGGTTGGTTGATGTATTGGTTGGTTGGTGTATTGATGTATTGGTTGGTGTATTGATGTATTGGTTGGTTGATGTATTGGTTGGTTGATGTATTGGTTGATGTATTGGTTGGTTGATGTATTGGTTGGTTGATGTATTGGTTGGTTGGTTGATGTATTGGTTGGTTGGTGTATTGGTTGGTTGGTTGATATATTGGTTGGTTGGTTGATGTATTGGTTGGTTGGTGTATTGGTTGGTTGATGTATTTTTTGGTTGATGTATTGATTGGTTGACTGATGTATTGGTTGACTGATGTATTGGTTGACTGATGTATTGGTTGGTTGATTGATTGATGTGTTGGTTGACTGATGTATTGGTTGGTTGATTTATTAATTAATGTATTTGTTGATGTATTGTTTGGTTGGTGTATTGGTTGGTTGGTGTATTGGTTGGTTGATGTATTGGTTGGTTAATGTATTGGTTGGTTGATGTATTGGTTGGTTGGTGTATTGATGTATTGGTTGGTTGGTGTATTGGTTGGTTGGTGTATTGATGTATTGGTTGGTTGGTGTATTGGTTGGTTGATGTATTGATGTATTGGTTGGTTGGTGTATTGATGTATTGGTTGGTTGGTGTATTGGTTGGTTGGTGTATTGATGTATTGGTTGGTTGGTGTATTGGTTGGTTGATGTATTGATGTATTGGTTGGTTGGTGTATTGGTTGGTTGATGTATTGGTTGGTTGGTGTATTGGTTGGTTGATGTATTGGTTGGTTGGTGTATTGGTTGGTTGGTGTATTGATGTATTGGTTGGTTGGTGTATTGGTTGGTTGATGTATTGGTTGGTTGATGTATTGGTTGGTTGGTGTATTGGTTGGTTGATGTATTGGTTGGTTAATGTATTGGTTGGTTGATGTATTGGTTGGTTGGTGTATTGGTTGGTTGATGTATTGGTTGGTTGGTGTATTGATGTATTGGTTGGTTGGTGTATTGGTTGGTTGATGTATTGGTTGGTTGATGTATTGGTTGGTTGGTGTATTGATGTATTGGTTGGTTGGTGTATTGGTTGGTTGATGTATTGGTTGGTTGATGTATTGGTTGGTTGATGTTTTGGTTGGTTGATGTATTGGTTGGTGTATTGATGTATTGGTTGGTTGGTGTATTGGTTGGTTGGTGTATTGATGTATTGGTTGGTTGGTGTATTGGTGTATTGGTGTATTGATGTATTGGTTGGTTGGTGTATTGGTTGGTTGATGTATTGGTTGGTTGATGTATTGATGTATTGGTTGGTTGATGTATTGGTTGGTTTGTGTATTGATGTATTGGTTGGTTGGTGTATTGGTTGTTGTATTGATGTATTGGTTGGTTGGTGTATTGGTTGGTTGGTGTATTGGTTGGTTGGTGTATTGATGTATTGGTTTGTGTATTGGTGTATTGGTTGGTTGGTGTATTGGTTGGTTAATGTATTCGTTGGTTGATGTATTGGTTGGTTGGTGTATTGATGTATTGGTTTGTGTATTGGTGTATTGGTTGGTTGGTGTATTGATGTATTGGTTGGTTGATGTATTGGTTGGTTGGTGTATTGGTTGGTTGATGTATTGGTTGGTTGATGTATTGGTTGGTTGATGTATTGGTTGGTTGGTGTATTGATGTATTGGTTGGTTGGTGTATTGGTTGGTTGATGTATTGGTTGGTTGGTGTATTGGTTGGTTGATGTATTGGTTGGTTGATGTATTGGTTGGTTGATGTATTGGTTGATGTATTGATGTATTGGTTGGTTGGTTGATGTATTGGTTGGTTGATGTATTGGTTGGTTGATGTATTGGTTGGTTTATGTATTGGTTGGTTGATGTATTGGTTGATGTATTGATGTATTGGTTGGTTGGTTGATGTATTGGTTGGTTGATGTATTGGTTGGTTGATGTATTGGTTGGTTGATGTATTGGTTGGTTGGTTGATGTATTGGTTGGTTGATGTATTGGTTGGTTGATGTATTGGTTGGTTGATGTATTGGTTGGTTGGTTGATTTATTGGTTGGTTGGTGTATTGGTTGGTTGATGTATTGGTTGGTTGATGTATTGGTTGGTTGATGTATTGGTTGGTTGATGTATTGGTTGGTTGGTGTATTGGTTGGTTGATGTATTGGTTGATGTATTGATGTATTGGTTGGTTGGTTGATGTATTGGTTGGTTGATGTATTGGTTGGTTGATGTATTGGTTGGTTGGTTGATTTATTGGTTGGTTGGTGTATTGGTTGGTTGATGTATTGGTTGGTTGATGTATTGGTTGGTTGATGTATTGGTTGGTTGATGTATTGGTTGGTTGGTGTATTGGTTGGTTGATGTATAGGTTGGTTGATGTATTGGTTGGTTGATGTTTTGGTTGGTGTATTGATGTATTGGTTGGTTGGTGTATTGGTTGGTTGATGTATTGGTTGGTGTATTGATGTATTGGTTGGTTGATGTATTGGTTGGTTGGTGTATTGATGTATTGGTTGGTTGGTGTATTGATGTATTGGTTGGTTGGTGTATTGGTTGGTTGGTGTATTGGTTGGTTGATGTATTGGTTGGTTGATGTATTGGTTGGTGTATTGATGTATTGGTTGGTTGGTGTATTGGTTGTTGTATTGATGTATTGGTTGGTTGGTGTATTGGTTGGTTGGTGTATTGGTTGGTTGGTGTATTGGTTGGTTGGTGTATTGGTTGGTTGATGTATTGGTTGGTTGATGTATTGGTTGGTGTATTGATGTATTGGTTGGTTGGTGTATTGGTTGGTTGGTGTATTGGTTGGTTGGTGTATTGGTTGGTTGATGTATTGGTTGGTTAATGTATTGGTTGGTTGGTGTATTGGTGTATTGGTTGGTTAATGTATTGGTTGGTTGATGTATTGATGTATTGGTTGGTTGGTGTATTGGTGTATTGGTCGGTTGGTGTATTGGTTGGTTGATGTATTGGTTGGTTGATGTATTGGTTGGTTGATGTATTGGTCGGTTGGTGTATTGGTTGGTTGATGTATTGGTTGGTTGATGTATTGGTTGGTTGATGTATTGATGTATTGGTTGGTTGGTGTATTGGTTGGTTGGTGTATTGGTGTATTGGTTGGTTGGTGTATTGGTTGGTTGATGTATTGGTTGGTTGATGTATTGGTTGGTTGATGTATTGGTTGGTTGATGTATTGGTTGGTTGGTGTATTGGTTGGTTGGTGTATTGGTTGGTTGGTGTATTGATTGGTTGGTGTATTGGTTGGTTCATGTATTGGTTGGTTGATGTATTGGTTGGTGTATTGATGTATTGGTTGGTTGGTGTATTGGTTGGTTGGTGTATTGGTTGGATGATGTATTGGTTGGTTAATGTATTGGTTGGTTGGTGTATTGGTGTATTGGATGGTTAATGTATTGGTTGGTTGATGTATTGATGTATTGGTTGGTTGGTGTATTGGTTGGTTTATGTATTGGTTGGTTGATGTATTGGTTGATGTATTGGTTGGTTGGTGTATTATTTGATGTATCTGTTGATGTATTGGTTGATGTATTGGTTGGTTGGTGTATTGGTTGGTTGATGTATTGGTTGATGTATTGGTTGGTTGATGTATTGGTTGATGTATTGGTTGATGTATTGGTTGATGTATCTGTTGATGAATTGGTTGATGTATTGGTTGGTTGGTGTATTGGTTGGTTGATGTATTGGTTGATGTATTGGTTGGTTGATGTATTGGTTGATGTATTGGTTGATGTATTGGTTGGTTGATGTATTGGTGTATTGATGTATTGGTTGGTTGATGTATTGGTTGATGTATTGGTTGGTTGGTGTATTGGTGTATTGATGTATTGGTTGGTTGATGTATTGGTTGGTTGATGTATTGGTTGGTTGATGTATTGGTTGGTTGATGTATTGGTTGGTGTATTGATATATGTGTTGATTGATTGTATTGACTGGTTGATATATTGATTGATTGATTTCAGATCCATGTGAAGAGAGGGGAGCATCTGAATGCAGCTCACATGCTCATCAGAGTTTCCAACAATGTCAGCAAATTCCCCTCCCTTGAGTAACACACGTACAGACAAAAACACAGACACACCCTGACACACAATTGATGTGTTGTTAAAATAGATCTGATGTGTTTATCTCTCTGTCTGTCTAGCTGCAGCCTCATACAGGTAAACACACACACTGTTCCAGCTACCTGCAGCCTGATACAGGTAAACACACACACTGTTCCAGCTACCTGTAGCCTGATGTAGGTAAACACACTGTTCCAGCTACCTGTAGCCTGATATAGGTAAACACACACACTGTTCCAGCTACCTGCAGTCTGATATAGGTAAACACACACACTGTTCCAGCTACCTGCAGCCTGATACAGGTAAACACACTGTTCCAGCTACCTGTAGCCTGATACAGGTAAACACACTGTTCCAGCTACCTGCAGCCTGATATAGGTAAACACACTGTTCCAGCTACCTGCAGCCTGATACAGGTAAACACACACACTGTTCCAGCTACCTGCAGCCTGATATAGGTAAACACACTGTTCAAGCTACCTGCAGCCTGATATAGGTAAACACACACACTGTTCCAGCTACGTGCAGCCTGATATATGTAAACACACTGTTCCAGCTACCTGCAGCCTGATATAGGTAAACACACTGTTCCAGCTACCTGCAGCCTGATACAGGTAAACACACACACTGTTCCAGCTACCTGCAGCCTGATACAGGTAAACACACACACTGTTCCAGCTACCTGCAGTCTGATATAGGTAAACACACTGTTCCAGCTACCTGCAGCCTGATATAGGTAAACACACACACTGTTCCAGCTACCTGTAGCCTGAAATAGGTAAACACACTGTTCCAGCTACCTGTAGCCTGATATAGGTAAATACACTGTTCCAGCTACCTGCAGCCTGATATAGGTAAACACACACACTGTTCCAGCTACCTGCAGCCTGATACAGGTAAACACACTGTTCCAGCTACCTGTAGCCTGATATAGGTAAACACACACACTGTTCCAGCTACCTGTAGCCTGATACAGGTAAACACACTGTTCCAGCTACCTGCAGCCTGATATAGGTAAACACACACACTGCTCCAGCTACCTGCAGCCTGATACAGGTGAACACACACACTGTTCCAGCTACCTGCAGCCTGATATAGGTAAACACACTGATCCAGCTACCTGCAGCCTGATACAGGTAAACAAACACACTGTTCCAGCTACCTGTAGCCTGATATAGGTAAACACACTGTTCCAGCTACCTGTAGCCTGATACAGGTAAACACACTGTTCCAGCTACCTGCAGCCTGATACAGGTAAACACACACACTGTTCCAGCTACTTGCAGCCTGATATAGGTAAACACACTGTTCCAGCTACCTGCAGTCTGATGTAGGTAAACACACTGTTCCAGCTACCTGCAGCCTGATACAGGTAAACACACACACTGTTCCAGCTACCTGCAGCCTGATACAGGTAAACACACTGTTCCAGCTACCTGTAGCCTGATACAGGTAAACACACTGTTCCAGCTACCTGCAGCCTGATACAGGTAAACACACACACTGTTCCAGCTACCTGCAGCCTGATATAGGTAAACACACTGTTCCAGCTACCTGCAGTCTGATGTAGGTAAACACACTGTTCCAGCTACCTGCAGCCTGATATAGGTAAACACACACTGTTCCAGCTACCTGCAGCCTGATATAGGTAAACACACTGTTCCAGCTACCTGCAGCCTGATATAGGTAAACACACACACTGTTCCAGCTACCTGTAGCCTGATATAGGTAAACACACTGTTCCAGCTACATGTAGCCGTATATAGGTAAACACACTGTTCCAGCTACCTGCAGCCTGATACAGGTAAACACACACACTGTTCCAGCTACCTGCAGCCTGATATAGGTAAACACACTGTTCCAGCTACCTGCAGCCTGATATAGGTAAACACACTGTTCCAGCTACCTGCAGCCTGATATAGGTAAACACACACACTGTTCCAGCTACCTGCAGCCTGATATAGGTAAACACACTGTTCCAGCTACCTGCAGCCTGATCCAGGGAAACACACACACTGTTCCAGCTACCTGTAGCCTGATATAGGTAAACACACTGTTCCAGCTTCCTGCAGCCTGATATAGGTAAACACACACACACACTGTTCCAGCTACCCTCAGCCTGATTGGTTGATTGATTTATTAGTTGGTTGATGCGTTGATTGTTCGGTTGATGTATTGGTTGGTTGATGTATTGGTTGGTTGGTTGATGTATTGGTTGGTTAGTGTATTGGTGTATTGGTTGGTTGATGTATTGGTTGGTTGATGTATTGGTTGGTGTATTGATGTATTGGTTGGTTGATGTATTGGTTGATGTATTGGTTGGTTGATGTATTGGTTGGTGTATTGATGTATTGGTTGGTTGATGTATTGGTTGGTGTATTGGTTGGTTGATGTATTGGTTGGTGTATTGGTTGGTTGATGTATTGGTGTATTGGTTGGTTGATGTATTGGTTGGTGTATTGGTTGGTTGATGTATTGGTTGGTGTATTGGTTGGTTGATGTATTGGTTGATGTATTGGTTGGTTGATGTATTGGTTGGTTGATGTATTGGTTGGTTGATGTATTGGTTGATGTATTGGTTGATGTATTGGTTGATGTATTGGTTGGTTGGTGTATTGGTTGGTTGATGTATTGGTTGATGTATTGGTTGGTTGATGTATTGGTTGATGTATTGGTTGGTTGATGTATTGGTTGATGTATTGGTTGGTTGATATATTGGTTGGTGTATTGATATATGTGTTGATTGATTGTATTGACTGGTTGATATATTGATTGATTGATTTCAGATCCATGTGAAGAGAGGGGAGCATCTGAATGCAGCTCACATGCTCATCAGAGTTTCCAACAACGTCAGCAAATTCCCCTCCCTTGAGTAACACACGTACAGACAAAAACACAGACACACCCTGACACACAATTGATGTGTTGTTAAAATAGATCTGATGTGTTTATCTCTCTGTCTGTCTAGCGGCAGCCTCATACAGGTAAACACACACACTGTTCCAGCTACCTGCAGCCTGATACAGGTAAACACACACACTGTTCCAGCTACCTGTAGCCTGATGTAGGTAAACACACTGTTCCAGCTACCTGTAGCCTGATATAGGTAAACACACACACTGTTCCAGCTACCTGCAGTCTGATATAGGTAAACACACACACTGTTCCAGCTACCTGCAGCCTGATACAGGTAAACACACTGTTCCAGCTACCTGTAGCCTGATATAGGTAAACACACTGTTCCAGCTACCTGCAGCCTGATATAGGTAAACACACTGTTCCAGCTACCTGCAGCCTGATACAGGTAAACACACACACTGTTCCAGCTACCTGCAGCCTGATACAGGTAAACACACACACTGTTCCAGCTACCTGCAGTCAGATATAGGTAAACACACTGTTCCTGCAGCCTGATATAGGTAAACACACACTGTTCCAGCTACCTGTAGCCTGATATAGGTAAACACACTGTTCCAGCTACCTGCAGCCTGATATAGGTAAACACACTGTTCCAGCTACCTGCAGCCTGATATAGGTAAACACACACACTGTTCCAGCTACCTGCAGCCTGATATAGGTAAACACACTGTTCCAGCTACCTGTAGCCTGATATAGGTAAACACACTGTTCCAGCTACCTGCAGCCTGATACAGGTGAACACACACACTGTTCCAGCTACCTGCAGCCTGATATAGGTAAACACACTGATCCAGCTACCTGCAGCCTGATACAGGTAAACACACACACTGTTCCAGCTACCTGTAGCCTGATATAGGTAAACACACTGTTCCAGCTACCTGTAGCCTGATATAGGTAAACACACTGTTCCAGGTTCCTGCAGCCTGATATAGGTAAACACACACACACACTGTTCCAGCTACCCTCAGCCTGATTGGTTGATTGATTTATTAGTTGGTTGATGCGTTGATTGTTCGGTTGATGTATTGGTTGGTTGATGTATTGGTTGGTTGGTTGATGTATTGGTTGGTTAGTGTATTGGTGTATTGGTTGGTTGATGTATTGGTTGGTTGATGTATTGGTTGGTGTATTGATGTATTGGTTGGTTGATGTATTGGTTGATGTATTGGTTGGTTGATGTATTGGTTGGTTGATGTATTGGTTGGTGTATTGATGTATTGGTTGGTTGATGTATTGGTTGGTGTATTGGTTGGTTGATGTATTGGTTGGTGTATTGGTTGGTTGATGTATTGGTGTATTGGTTGGTTGGTGTATTGGTTGGTTGATGTATTGGTTGGTGTATTGGTTGGTTGATGTATTGGTTGATGTATTGGTTGGTTGATGTATTGGTTGGTGTATTGGTTGGTTGCTGTATTGGTTGGTTGATGTATTGGTTGGTTGATGTATTGGTTGGTTGATGTATTGGTTGATGTATTGGTTGATGTATTGGTTGATGTATTGGTTGGTTGGTGTATTGGTTGGTTGATGTATTGGTTGATGTATTGGTTGGTTGATGTATTGGTTGATGTATTGGTTGGTTGATGTATTGGTTGATGTATTGGTTGATGTATTGGTTGGTTGATGTATTGGTTGGTTGATGTATTGGTTGGTTGATGTATTGGTTGGTTGATGTATTGGTTGGTTGATATATTGGTTGGTGTATTGATATATGTGTTGATTGATTGTATTGACTGGTTGATATATTGATTGATTGATTTCAGATCCATGTGAAGAGAGGGGAGCATCTGAATGCAGCTCACATGCTCATCAGAGTTTCCAACAACGTCAGCAAATTCCCCTCCCTTGAGTAACACACGTACAGACAAAAACACAGACACACCCTGACACACAATTGATGTGTTGTTAAAATAGATCTGATGTGTTTATCTCTCTGTCTGTCTAGCGGCAGCCTCATACAGGTAAACACACACACTGTTCCAGCTACCTGCAGCCTGATACAGGTAAACACACACACTGTTCCAGCTACCTGTAGCCTGATGTAGGTAAACACACTGTTCCAGCTACCTGTAGCCTGATATAGGTAAACACACACACTGTTCCAGCTACCTGCAGTCTGATATAGGTAAACACACACACTGTTCCAGCTACCTGCAGCCTGATACAGGTAAACACACTGTTCCAGCTACCTGTAGCCTGATATAGGTAAACACACTGTTCCAGCTACCTGCAGCCTGATATAGGTAAACACACTGTTCCAGCTACCTGCAGCCTGATACAGGTAAACACACACACTGTTCCAGCTACCTGCAGCCTGATTCAGGTAAACACACACACTGTTCCAGCTACCTGCAGTCAGATATAGGTAAACACACTGTTCCTGCAGCCTGATATAGGTAAACACACACTGTTCCAGCTACCTGTAGCCTGATATAGGTAAACACACTGTTCCAGCTACCTGCAGCCTGATATAGGTAAACACACTGTTCCAGCTACCTGCAGCCTGATATAGGTAAACACACACACTGTTCCAGCTACCTGCAGCCTGATATAGGTAAACACACTGTTCCAGCTACCTGTAGCCTGATATAGGTAAACACACTGTTCCAGCTACCTGCAGCCTGATACAGGTGAACACACACACTGTTCCAGCTACCTGCAGCCTGATATAGGTAAACACACTGATCCAGCTACCTGCAGCCTGATACAGGTAAACACACACACTGTTCCAGCTACCTGTAGCCTGATATAGGTAAACACACTGTTCCAGCTACCTGTAGCCTGATATAGGTAAACACACTGTTCCAGCTACCTGCAGCCTGATACAGGTAAACACACACACTGTTCCAGCTACCTGCAGCCTGATATAGGTAAACACACTGTTCCAGCTACCTGCAGTCTGATGTAGGTAAACACACTGTTCCAGCTACCTGCAGCCTGATATAGGTAAACACACACACTGTTCCAGCTACCTGCAGCCTGATACAGGTAAACACACTGTTCCAGCTACCTGTAGCCTGATATAGGTTAACACACTGTTCCAGCTACCTGCAGCCTGATATAGGTAAACACACACACTGTTCCAGCTACCTGCAGTCTGATATAGGTAAACACACTGTTCCTGCAGCCTGATATAGGTAAGCACACACTGTTTCAGCTACCTGTAGCCTGATATAGGTAAACACACTGTTCCAGCTACCTGTAGCCTGATATAGGTAAACACACTGATCCAGCTACCTGCAGCCTGATATAGGTAAACACACACACTGTTCCAGCTACCTGCAGCCTGATATAGGTAAACACACTGTTCCAGCTACCTGTAGCCTGATATAGGTAAACACACACACTGTTCCAGCTACCTGTAGCCTGATACAGGTAAACACACTGTTCCAGCTACCTGCAGCCTGATACAGGTAAACACACACACTGTTCCAGCTACCTGCAGCCTGATACAGGTGAACACACACACTGTTCCAGCTACCTGCAGTCTGATATAGGTAAACACACTGATCCAGCTACCTGCAGCCTGATACAGGTAAACACACACACTGTTCCAGCTACCTGTAGCCTGATGTAGGTAAACACACTGTTCCAGCTACCTGTAGCCTGATATAGGTAAACACACTGTTCCAGCTACCTGCAGCCTGATACAGGTAAACACACACACTGTTCCAGCTACCTGCAGCCTGATATAGGTAAACACACTGTTCCAGCTACCTGCAGTCTGATGTAGGTAAACACACTGTTCCAGCTACCTGCAGCCTGATACAGGTAAACACACACACTGTTCCAGCTACCTGCAGCCTGAAATAGGTAAACACACTGTTCCAGCTACCTGTAGCCTGATATAGGTTAACACACTGTTCCAGCTACCTGCAGCCTGATACAGGTAAACACACACACTGTTCCAGCTACCTGCAGTCTGATACAGGTAAACACACTGTTCCAGCTACCTGTAGCCTGATACAGGTAAACACACTGTTCCAGCTACCTGCAGCCTGATACAGGTAAACACACACACTGTTCCAGCTACCTGTAGCCTGATATAGGTAAACACACTGTTCCAGCTACCTGTAGCCTGATATAGGTAAACACACACTATGTTCCAGCTACCTGTAGCCTGATACAGGTAAACACACTGTTCCAGCTACCTGCAGCCTGATAGAGGTAAACACACACACAGTTCCAGCTACCTGCAGCCTGATACAGGTTAACACACACACTGTTCCAGCTACCTGCAGCCTGATATAGGTAAACACACTTTTCCAGCTACCTGCAGCCTGACATAGGTAAACACACACACTGTTCCAGCTACCTGTAGCCTGATATAGGTAAACACACTGTTCCAGCTACCTGCATCCTGATACAGGTAAACACACACACTGTTCCAGCTACCTGCAGCCTGATATAGGTAAACACACTGTTCCAGCTACCTGTAGCCTGATATAGGTTAACACACTGTTCCAGCTACCTGCAGCCTGATACAGGTAAACACACTGTTCCAGCTACCTGTAGCCTGATACAGGTAAACACACTGTTCCAGCTACCTGCAGCCTGATATAGGTAAACACACTGTTCCAGCTACCTGCAGCCTGATACAGGTAAACACACACACTGTTCCAGCTACCTGCAGCCTGATATAGGTAAACACACTGTTCAAGCTACCTGCAGCCTGATATAGGTAAACACACACACTGTTCCAGCTACCTGCAGCCTGATATAGGTAAACACACTGTTCCAGCTACCTGCAGCCTGATATAGGTAAACACACTGTTCCAGCTACCTGCAGCCTGATACAGGTAAACACACACACTGTTCCAGCTACCTGCAGCCTGATACAGGTAAACACACACACTGATCCAGCTACCTGCAGTCTGATATAGGTAAACACACTGTTCCAGCTACCTGCAGCCTGATATAGGTAAACACACACACTGTTCCAGCTACCTGTAGCCTGAAATAGGTAAACACACTGTTCCAGCTACCTGTAGCCTGATATAGGTAAACACACTGTTCCAGCTACCTGCAGCCTGATATAGGTAAACACACTGTTCCAGCTACCTGCAGCCTGATACAGGTAAACACACACACTGTTCCAGCTACCTGCAGCCTGATATAGGTAAACACACTGTTCCAGCTACCTGTAGCCTGATATAGGTAAACACACACACTGTTCCAGCTACCTGTAGCCTGATACAGGTAAACACTGTTCCAGCTACCTGCAGCCTGATACAGGTAAACACACACACTGTTCCAGCTACCTGCAGCCTGATACAGGTGAACACACACACTGTTCCAGCTACCTGCAGCCTGATATAGGTAAACACACTGATCCAGCTACCTGCAGCCTGATACAGGTAAACACACACACTGTTCCAGCTACCTGTAGCCTGATATAGGTAAACACACTGTTCCAGCTACCTGTAGCCTGATACAGGTAAACACACTGTTCCAGCTACCTGCAGCCTGATATAGGTAAACACACACACTGTTCCAGCTACCTGCAGCCTGATATAGATAAACACACTGTTCCAGCTACCTGCAGTCTGATGTAGGTAAACACACTGTTCCAGCTACCTGCAGCCTGATATAGGTAAACACACACACTGTTCCAGCTACCTGCAGCCTGATATAGGTAAACACACTGTTCCAGCTACCTGTAGCCTGATATAGGTAAACACACTGTTTCAGCTACCTGCAGCCTGATACAGGTAAACACACACACTGTTCCAGCTACCTGCAGCCTGATATAGGTAAACACACTGTTCCAGCTACCTGCAGTCTGATGTAGGTAAACACACTGTTCCAGCTACCTGCAGCCTGATATAGGTAAACACACACACTGTTCCAGCTACCTGCAGCCTGATATAGGTAAACACACTGTTCCAGCTACCTGTAGCCTGATCCAGGGAAACACACACACTGTTCCAGCTACCTGCAGTCTGATGTAGGTAAACACACTGTTCCAGCTACCTGCAGCCTGATATAGGTAAACACACACACTGTTCCAGCTACCTGCAGCCTGATATAGGTAAACACACTGTTCCAGCTACCTGTAGCCTGATCCAGGGAAACACACACACTGTTCCAGCTACCTGTAGCCTGATATAGGTAAACACACTGTTCCAGCTACCTGCAGCCTGATATAGGTAAACACACACACTGTTCCAGCTACCTGCAGCCTGATATAGGTAAACACACTGTTCCAGCTACCTGCAGCCTGATACAGGTAAACACACACACTGTTCCAGCTACCTGCAGCCTGATACAGGTAAACACACACACTGATCCAGCTACCTGCAGTCTGATATAGGTAAACACACTGTTCCAGCTACCTGCAGCCTGATATAGGTAAACACACACACTGTTCCAGCTACCTGTAGCCTGATATAGGTAAACACACTGTTCCAGCTACCTGTAGCCTGATATAGGTAAACACACTGTTCCAGCTACCTGCAGCCTGATATAGGTAAACACACTGTTCCAGCTACCTGCAGCCTGATACAGGTAAACACACACACTGTTCCAGCTACCTGCAGCCTGATATAGGTAAACACACTGTTCCAGCTACCTGTAGCCTGATATAGGTAAACACACACACTGTTCCAGCTACCTGTAGCCTGATACAGGTAAACACTGTTCCAGCTACCTGCAGCCTGATACAGGTAAACACACACACTGTTCCAGCTACCTGCAGCCTGATACAGGTGAACACACACACTGTTCCAGCTACCTGCAGCCTGATATAGGTAAACACACTGATCCAGCTACCTGCAGCCTGATACAGGTAAACACACACACTGTTCCAGCTACCTGTAGCCTGATATAGGTAAACACACTGTTCCAGCTACCTGTAGCCTGATACAGGTAAACACACTGTTCCAGCTACCTGCAGCCTGATATAGGTAAACACACACACTGTTCCAGCTACCTGCAGCCTGATATAGATAAACACACTGTTCCAGCTACCTGCAGTCTGATGTAGGTAAACACACTGTTCCAGCTACCTGCAGCCTGATATAGGTAAACACACACACTGTTCCAGCTACCTGCAGCCTGATATAGGTAAACACACTGTTCCAGCTACCTGTAGCCTGATATAGGTAAACACACTGTTTCAGCTACCTGCAGCCTGATACAGGTAAACACACACACTGTTCCAGCTACCTGCAGCCTGATATAGGTAAACACACTGTTCCAGCTACCTGCAGTCTGATGTAGGTAAACACACTGTTCCAGCTACCTGCAGCCTGATATAGGTAAACACACACACTGTTCCAGCTACCTGCAGCCTGATATAGGTAAACACACTGTTCCAGCTACCTGTAGCCTGATCCAGGGAAACACACACACTGTTCCAGCTACCTGTAGCCTGATATAGGTAAACACACTGTTCCAGGTTCCTGCAGCCTGATATAGGTAAACACACACACACACTGTTCCAGCTACCCTCAGCCTGATTGGTTGATTGATTTATTAGTTGGTTGATGCGTTGATTGTTCGGTTGATGTATTGGTTGGTTGATGTATTGGTTGGTTGGTTGATGTATTGGTTGGTTAGTGTATTGGTGTATTGGTTGGTTGATGTATTGGTTGGTTGATGTAATGGTTGGTGTATTGATGTATTGGTTGGTTGATGTATTGGTTGATGTATTGGTTGGTTGATGTATTGGTTGGTTGATGTATTGGTTGGTGTATTGATGTATTGGTTGGTTGATGTATTGGTTGGTGTATTGGTTGGTTGATGTATTGGTTGGTGTATTGGTTGGTTGATGTATTGGTGTATTGGTTGGTTGGTGTATTGGTTGGTTGATGTATTGGTTGGTGTATTGGTTGGTTGATGTATTGGTTGATGTATTGGTTGGTTGATGTATTGGTTGGTGTATTGGTTGGTTGCTGTATTGGTTGGTTGATGTATTGGTTGGTTGATGTATTGGTTGGTTGATGTATTGGTTGATGTATTGGTTGATGTATTGGTTGATGTATTGGTTGGTTGGTGTATTGGTTGGTTGATGTATTGGTTGATGTATTGGTTGGTTGATGTATTGGTTGATGTATTGGTTGGTTGATGTATTGGTTGATGTATTGGTTGATGTATTGGTTGGTTGATGTATTGGTTGGTTGATGTATTGGTTGGTTGATGTATTGGTTGGTTGATGTATTGGTTGGTTGATATATTGGTTGGTGTATTGATATATGTGTTGATTGATTGTATTGACTGGTTGATATATTGATTGATTGATTTCAGATCCATGTGAAGAGAGGGGAGCATCTGAATGCAGCTCACATGCTCATCAGAGTTTCCAACAACGTCAGCAAATTCCCCTCCCTTGAGTAACACACGTACAGACAAAAACACAGACACACCCTGACACACAATTGATGTGTTGTTAAAATAGATCTGATGTGTTTATCTCTCTGTCTGTCTAGCGGCAGCCTCATACAGGTAAACACACACACTGTTCCAGCTACCTGCAGCCTGATACAGGTAAACACACACACTGATCCAGCTACCTGTAGCCTGATGTAGGTAAACACACTGTTCCAGCTACCTGTAGCCTGATATAGGTAAACACACACACTGTTCCAGCTACCTGCAGCCTGATACAGGTAAACACACACACTGTTCCAGCTACCTGTAGCCTGATGTAGGTAAACACACTGTTCCAGCTACCTGTAGCCTGATATAGGTAAACACACACACTGTTCCAGCTACCTGCAGTCTGATATAGGTAAACACACACACTGTTCCAGCTACCTGCAGCCTGATACAGGTAAACACACTGTTCCAGCTACCTGTAGCCTGATATAGTTAAACACACTGTTCCAGCTACCTGCAGCCTGATATAGGTAAACACACTGTTCCAGCTACCTGCAGCCTGATACAGGTAAACACACACACTGTTCCAGCTACCTGTAGCCTGATACAGGTAAACACTGTTCCAGCTACCTGCAGCCTGATACAGGTAAACACACACACTGTTCCAGCTACCTGCAGCCTGATACAGGTGAACACACACACTGTTCCAGCTACCTGCAGCCTGATATAGGTAAACACACTGATCCAGCTACCTGCAGCCTGATACAGGTAAACACACACACTGTTCCAGCTACCTGTAGCCTGATATAGGTAAACACACTGTTCCAGCTACCTGTAGCCTGATACAGGTAAACACACTGTTCCAGCTACCTGCAGCCTGATATAGGTAAACACACACACTGTTCCAGCTACCTGCAGCCTGATATAGATAAACACACTGTTCCAGCTACCTGCAGTCTGATGTAGGTAAACACACTGTTCCAGCTACCTGCAGCCTGATATAGGTAAACACACACACTGTTCCAGCTACCTGCAGCCTGATATAGGTAAACACACTGTTCCAGCTACCTGTAGCCTGATATAGGTAAACACACTGTTTCAGCTACCTGCAGCCTGATACAGGTAAACACACACACTGTTCCAGCTACCTGCAGCCTGATATAGGTAAACACACTGTTCCAGCTACCTGCAGTCTGATGTAGGTAAACACACTGTTCCAGCTACCTGCAGCCTGATATAGGTAAACACACACACTGTTCCAGCTACCTGCAGCCTGATATAGATAAACACACTGTTCCAGCTACCTGTAGCCTGATCCAGGGAAACACACACACTGTTCCAGCTACCTGTAGCCTGATATAGGTAAACACACTGTTCCAGGTTCCTGCAGCCTGATATAGGTAAACACACACACACACTGTTCCAGCTACCCTCAGCCTGATTGGTTGATTGATTTATTAGTTGGTTGATGCGTTGATTGTTCGGTTGATGTATTGGTTGGTTGATGTATTGGTTGGTTGGTTGATGTATTGGTTGGTTAGTGTATTGGTGTATTGGTTGGTTGATGTATTGGTTGGTTGATGTAATGGTTGGTGTATTGATGTATTGGTTGGTTGATGTATTGGTTGATGTATTGGTTGGTTGATGTATTGGTTGGTTGATGTATTGGTTGGTGTATTGATGTATTGGTTGGTTGATGTATTGGTTGGTGTATTGGTTGGTTGATGTATTGGTTGGTGTATTGGTTGGTTGATGTATTGGTGTATTGGTTGGTTGGTGTATTGGTTGGTTGATGTATTGGTTGGTGTATTGGTTGGTTGATGTATTGGTTGATGTATTGGTTGGTTGATGTATTGGTTGGTGTATTGGTTGGTTGCTGTATTGGTTGGTTGATGTATTGGTTGGTTGATGTATTGGTTGGTTGATGTATTGGTTGATGTATTGGTTGATGTATTGGTTGATGTATTGGTTGGTTGGTGTATTGGTTGGTTGATGTATTGGTTGATGTATTGGTTGGTTGATGTATTGGTTGATGTATTGGTTGGTTGATGTATTGGTTGATGTATTGGTTGATGTATTGGTTGGTTGATGTATTGGTTGGTTGATGTATTGGTTGGTTGATGTATTGGTTGGTTGATGTATTGGTTGGTTGATATATTGGTTGGTGTATTGATATATGTGTTGATTGATTGTATTGACTGGTTGATATATTGATTGATTGATTTCAGATCCATGTGAAGAGAGGGGAGCATCTGAATGCAGCTCACATGCTCATCAGAGTTTCCAACAACGTCAGCAAATTCCCCTCCCTTGAGTAACACACGTACAGACAAAAACACAGACACACCCTGACACACAATTGATGTGTTGTTAAAATAGATCTGATGTGTTTATCTCTCTGTCTGTCTAGCGGCAGCCTCATACAGGTAAACACACACACTGTTCCAGCTACCTGCAGCCTGATACAGGTAAACACACACACTGATCCAGCTACCTGTAGCCTGATGTAGGTAAACACACTGTTCCAGCTACCTGTAGCCTGATATAGGTAAACACACACACTGTTCCAGCTACCTGCAGCCTGATACAGGTAAACACACACACTGTTCCAGCTACCTGTAGCCTGATGTAGGTAAACACACTGTTCCAGCTACCTGTAGCCTGATATAGGTAAACACACACACTGTTCCAGCTACCTGCAGTCTGATATAGGTAAACACACACACTGTTCCAGCTACCTGCAGCCTGATACAGGTAAACACACTGTTCCAGCTACCTGTAGCCTGATATAGTTAAACACACTGTTCCAGCTACCTGCAGCCTGATATAGGTAAACACACTGTTCCAGCTACCTGCAGCCTGATACAGGTAAACACACACACTGTTCCAGCTACCTGCAGCCTGATACAGGTAAACACACACACTGTTCCAGCTACCTGCAGTCAGATATAGGTAAACACACTGTTCCTGCAGCCTGATATAGGTAAACACACACTGTTCCAGCTACCTGTAGCCTGATATAGGTAAACACACTGTTCCAGCTACCTGCAGCCTGATATAGGTAAACACACTGTTCCAGCTACCTGCAGCCTGATATAGGTAAACACACACACTGTTCCAGCTACCTGCAGCCTGATATAGGTAAACACACTGTTCCAGCTACCTGTAGCCTGATATAGGTAAACACACTGTTCCAGCTACCTGCAGCCTGATACAGGTGAACACACACACTGTTCCAGCTACCTGCAGCCTGATATAGGTAAACACACTGATCCAGCTACCTGCAGCCTGATACAGGTAAACACACACACTGTTCCAGCTACCTGTAGCCTGATATAGGTAAACACACTGTTCCAGCTACCTGCAGCCTGATACAGGTAAACACACACACTGTTCCAGCTACCTGCAGCCTGATATAGGTAAACACACTGTTCCAGCTACCTGCAGTCTGATGTAGGTAAACACACTGTTCCAGCTACCTGTAGCCTGATATAGGTAAACACACACACTGTTCCAGCTACCTGCAGCCTGATACAGGTAAACACACTGTTCCAGCTACCTGTAGCCTGATATAGGTTAACACACTGTTCCAGCTACCTGTAGCCTGATATAGGTAAACACACACACTGTTCCAGCTACCTGCAGTCTGATATAGGTAAACACACACACTGTTCCAGCTACCTGCAGCCTGATACAGTTAAACACACTGTTCCAGCTACCTGTAGCCTGATATAGGTAAACACACTGTTCCAGCTACCTGCAGCCTGATATAGGTAAACACACTGTTCCAGCTACCTGCAGCCTGATACAGGTAAACACACACACTGTTCCAGCTACCTGCAGCCTGATACAGGTAAACACACACACTGTTCCAGCTACCTGCAGTCTGATATAGGTAAACACACTGTTCCTGCAGCCTGATATAGGTAAGCACACACTGTTTCAGCTACCTGTAGCCTGATATAGGTAAACACACTGTTCCAGCTACCTGTAGCCTGATATAGGTAAACACACTGTTCCAGCTACCTGCAGCCTGATATAGGTAAACACACACACTGTTCCAGCTACCTGCAGCCTGATATAGGTAAACACACTGTTCCAGCTACCTGCAGCCTGATACAGGTGAACACACACACTGTTCCAGCTACCTGCAGTCTGATATAGGTAAACACACTGATCCAGCTACCTGCAGCCTGATACAGGTAAACACACACACTGTTCCAGCTACCTGTAGCCTGATGTAGGTAAACACACTGTTCCAGCTACCTGTAGCCTGATATAGGTAAACACACTGTTCCAGCTACCTGCAGCCTGATACAGGTAAACACACACACTGTTCCAGCTACCTGCAGCCTGATATAGGTAAACACACTGTTCCAGCTACCTGCAGTCTGATGTAGGTAAACACACTGTTCCAGCTACCTGCAGCCTGATACAGGTAAACACACACACTGTTCCAGCTACCTGCAGCCTGATATAGGTAAACACACTGCTCCAGCTACCTGTAGCCTGATATAGGTTAACACACTGTTCCAGCTACCTGCAGCCTGATACAGGTAAACACACACACTGTTCCAGCTACCTGCAGTCTGATACAGGTAAACACACTGTTCCAGCTACCTGTAGCCTGATACAGGTAAACACACTGTTCCAGCTACCTGCAGCCTGATACAGGTAAACACACACACTGTTCCAGCTACCTGTAGCCTGATATAGGTAAACACACTGTTCCAGCTACCTGTAGCCTGATATAGGTAAACACACACTATGTTCCAGCTACCTGTAGCCTGATACAGGTAAACACACTGTTCCAGCTACCTGCAGCCTGATAGAGGTAAACACACACACAGTTCCAGCTACCTGCAGCCTGATACAGGTTAACACACACACTGTTCCAGCTACCTGCAGCCTGATATAGGTAAACACACTTTTCCAGCTACCTGCAGCCTGACATAGGTAAACACACACACTGTTCCAGCTACCTGTAGCCTGATATAGGTAAACACACTGTTCCAGCTACCTGCAGCCTGATACAGGTAAACACACACACTGTTCCAGCTACCTGCAGCCTGATATAGGTAAACACACACACTGTTCCAGCTACCTGTAGCCTGATATAGGTTAACACACTGTTCCAGCTACCTGCAGCCTGATACAGGTAAACACACTGTTCCAGCTACCTGTAGCCTGATACAGGTAAACACACTGTTCCAGCTACCTGCAGCCTGATATAGGTAAACACACTGTTCCAGCTACCTGCAGCCTGATACAGGTAAACACACACACTGTTCCAGCTACCTGCAGCCTGATATAGGTAAACACACTGTTCAAGCTACCTGCAGCCTGATATAGGTAAACACACACACTGTTCCAGCTACCTGCAGCCTGATATATGTAAACACACTGTTCCAGCTACCTGCAGCCTGATATAGGTAAACACACTGTTCCAGCTACCTGCAGCCTGATACAGGTAAACACACACACTGTTCCAGCTACCTGCAGCCTGATACAGGTAAACACACACACTGATCCAGCTACCTGCAGTCTGATATAGGTAAACACACTGTTCCAGCTACCTGCAGCCTGATATAGGTAAACACACACACTGTTCCAGCTACCTGTAGCCTGAAATAGGTAAACACACTGTTCCAGCTACCTGTAGCCTGATATAGGTAAACACACTGTTCCAGCTACCTGCAGCCTGATATAGGTAAACACACTGTTCCAGCTACCTGCAGCCTGATACAGGTAAACACACACACTGTTCCAGCTACCTGCAGCCTGATATAGGTAAACACACTGTTCCAGCTACCTGTAGCCTGATATAGGTAAACACACACACTGTTCCAGCTACCTGTAGCCTGATACAGGTAAACACTGTTCCAGCTACCTGCAGCCTGATACAGGTAAACACACACACTGTTCCAGCTACCTGCAGCCTGATACAGGTGAACACACACACTGTTCCAGCTACCTGCAGCCTGATATAGGTAAACACACTGATCCAGCTACCTGCAGCCTGATACAGGTAAACACACACACTGTTCCAGCTACCTGTAGCCTGATATAGGTAAACACACTGTTCCAGCTACCTGTAGCCTGATACAGGTAAATACACTGTTCCAGCTACCTGCAGCCTGATATAGGTAAACACACACACTGTTCCAGCTACCTGCAGCCTGATATAGATAAACACACTGTTCCAGCTACCTGCAGTCTGATGTAGGTAAACACACTGTTCCAGCTACCTGCAGCCTGATATAGGTAAACACACACACTGTTCCAGCTACCTGCAGCCTGATATAGGTAAACACACTGTTCCAGCTACCTGTAGCCTGATATAGGTAAACACACTGTTTCAGCTACCTGCAGCCTGATACAGGTAAACACACACACTGTTCCAGCTACCTGCAGCCTGATATAGGTAAACACACTGTTCCAGCTACCTGCAGTCTGATGTAGGTAAACACACTGTTCCAGCTACCTGCAGCCGATATAGGTAAACACACACACTGTTCCAGCTACCTGCAGCCTGATATAGGTAAACACACTGTTCCAGCTACCTGTAGCCTGATCCAGGGAAACACACACACTGTTCCAGCTACCTGTAGCCTGATATAGGTAAACACACTGTTCCAGGTTCCTGCAGCCTGATATAGGTAAACACACACACACACTGTTCCAGCTACCCTCAGCCTGATTGGTTGATTGATTTATTAGTTGGTTGATGCGTTGATTGTTCGGTTGATGTATTGGTTGGTTGATGTATTGGTTGGTTGGTTGATGTATTGGTTGGTTAGTGTATTGGTGTATTGGTTGGTTGATGTATTGGTTGGTTGATGTATTGGTTGGTGTATTGGTTGGTGTATTGATGTATTGGTTGGTTGATGTATTGGTTGATGTATTGGTTGGTTGATGTATTGGTTGGTTGATGTATTGGTTGGTGTATTGATGTATTGGTTGGTTGATGTATTGGTTGGTGTATTGGTTGGTTGATGTATTGGTTGGTGTATTGGTTGGTTGATGTATTGGTGTATTGGTTGGTTGGTGTATTGGTTGGTTGATGTATTGGTTGGTGTATTGGTTGGTTGATGTATTGGTTGATGTATTGGTTGGTTGATGTATTGGTTGGTGTATTGGTTGGTTGCTGTATTGGTTGGTTGATGTATTGGTTGGTTGATGTATTGGTTGATGTATTGGTTGATGTATTGGTTGATGTATTGGTTGGTTGATGTATTGGTTGATGTATTGGTTGATGTATTGGTTGGTTGATGTATTGGTTGGTTGATGTATTGGTTGATGTATTGGTTGGTTGATGTATTGGTTGATGTATTGGTTGATGTATTGGTTGGTTGATGTATTGGTTGGTTGATGTATTGGTTGGTTGATGTATTGGTTGGTTGATGTATTGGTTGGTTGATGTATTGGTTGGTTGATATATTGGTTGGTGTATTGATATATGTGTTGATTGATTGTATTGACTGGTTGATATATTGATTGATTGATTTCAGATCCATGTGAAGAGAGGGGAGCATCTGAATGCAGCTCACATGCTCATCAGAGTTTCCAACAACGTCAGCAAATTCCCCTCCCTTGAGTAACACACGTACAGACAAAAACACAGACACACCCTGACACACAATTGATGTGTTGTTAAAATAGATCTGATGTGTTTATCTCTCTGTCTGTCTAGCGGCAGCCTCATACAGGTAAACACACACACTGTTCCAGCTACCTGCAGCCTGATACAGGTAAACACACACACTGTTCCAGCTACCTGCAGCCTGATATAGGTAAACACACTGTTCCAGCTACCTGCAGCCTGATACAGGTGAACACACACACTGTTCCAGCTACCTGCAGTCTGATATAGGTAAACACACTGATCCAGCTACCTGCAGCCTGATACAGGTAAACACACACACTGTTCCAGCTACCTGTAGCCTGATGTAGGTAAACACACTGTTCCAGCTACCTGTAGCCTGATATAGGTAAACACACTGTTCCAGCTACCTGCAGCCTGATACAGGTAAACACACACACTGTTCCAGCTACCTGCAGCCTGATATAGGTAAACACACTGTTCCAGCTACCTGCAGTCTGATGTAGGTAAACACACTGTTCCAGCTACCTGCAGCCTGATACAGGTAAACACACACACTGTTCCAGCTACCTGCAGCCTGATATAGGTAAACACACTGCTCCAGCTACCTGTAGCCTGATATAGGTTAACACACTGTTCCAGCTACCTGCAGCCTGATACAGGTAAACACACACACTGTTCCAGCTACCTGCAGTCTGATACAGGTAAACACACTGTTCCAGCTACCTGTAGCCTGATATAGGTAAACACACTGTTCCAGCTACCTGCAGCCTGATACAGGTAAACACACACACTGTTCCAGCTACCTGTATCCTGATATAGGTAAACACACTGTTCCAGCTACCTGTAGCCTGATATAGGTAAACACACACTATGTTCCAGCTACCTGTAGCCTGATACAGGTAAACACACTGTTCCAGCTACCTGCAGTCTGATAGAGGTAAACACACACACAGTTCCAGCTACCTGCAGCCTGATACAGGTTAACACACACACTGTTCCAGCTACCTGCAGCCTGATATAGGTAAACACACTTTTCCAGCTACCTGCAGCCTGACATAGGTAAACACACACACTGTTCCAGCTACCTGTAGCCTGATATAGGTAAACACACTGTTCCAGCTACCTGCAGCCTGATACAGGTAAACACACACACTGTTCCAGCTACCTGCAGCCTGATATAGGTAAACACACACACTGTTCCAGCTACCTGTAGCCTGATATAGGTTAACACACTGTTCCAGCTACCTGCAGCCTGATACAGGTAAACACACTGTTCCAGCTACCTGTAGCCTGATACAGGTAAACACACTGTTCCAGCTACCTGCAGCCTGATATAGGTAAACACACTGTTCCAGCTACCTGCAGCCTGATACAGGTAAACACACACACTGTTCCAGCTACCTGCAGCCTGATATAGGTAAACACACTGTTCAAGCTACCTGCAGCCTGATATAGGTAAACACACACACTGTTCCAGCTACCTGCAGCCTGATATATGTAAACACACTGTTCCAGCTACCTGCAGCCTGATATAGGTAAACACACTGTTCCAGCTACCTGCAGCCTGATACAGGTAAACACACACACTGTTCCAGCTACCTGCAGCCTGATACAGGTAAACACACACACTGATCCAGCTACCTGCAGTCTGATATAGGTAAACACACTGTTCCAGCTACCTGCAGCCTGATATAGGTAAACACACACACTGTTCCAGCTACCTGTAGCCTGAAATAGGTAAACACACTGTTCCAGCTACCTGTAGCCTGATATAGGTAAACACACTGTTCCAGCTACCTGCAGCCTGATATAGGTAAACACACTGTTCCAGCTACCTGCAGCCTGATACAGGTAAACACACACACTGTTCCAGCTACCTGCAGCCTGATATAGGTAAACACACTGTTCCAGCTACCTGTAGCCTGATATAGGTAAACACACACACTGTTCCAGCTACCTGTAGCCTGATACAGGTAAACACTGTTCCAGCTACCTGCAGCCTGATACAGGTAAACACACACACTGTTCCAGCTACCTGCAGCCTGATACAGGTGAACACACACACTGTTCCAGCTACCTGCAGCCTGATATAGGTAAACACACTGATCCAGCTACCTGCAGCCTGATACAGGTAAACACACACACTGTTCCAGCTACCTGTAGCCTGATATAGGTAAACACACTGTTCCAGCTACCTGTAGCCTGATACAGGTAAATACACTGTTCCAGCTACCTGCAGCCTGATATAGGTAAACACACACACTGTTCCAGCTACCTGCAGCCTGATATAGGTAAACACACTGTTCCAGCTACCTGTAGCCTGATATAGGTAAACACACTGTTTCAGCTACCTGCAGCCTGATACAGGTAAACACACACACTGTTCCAGCTACCTGCAGCCTGATATAGGTAAACACACTGTTCCAGCTACCTGCAGTCTGATGTAGGTAAACACACTGTTCCAGCTACCTGCAGCCTGATATAGGTAAACACACACACTGTTCCAGCTACCTGCAGCCTGATATAGGTAAACACACTGTTCCAGCTACCTGTAGCCTGATCCAGGGAAACACACACACTGTTCCAGCTACCTGTAGCCTGATATAGGTAAACACACTGTTCCAGGTTCCTGCAGCCTGATATAGGTAAACACACACACACACTGTTCCAGCTACCCTCAGCCTGATTGGTTGATTGATTTATTAGTTGGTTGATGCGTTGATTGTTCGGTTGATGTATTGGTTGGTTGATGTATTGGTTGGTTGGTTGATGTATTGGTTGGTTAGTGTATTGGTGTATTGGTTGGTTGATGTATTGGTTGGTTGATGTATTGGTTGGTGTATTGATGTATTGGTTGGTTGATGTATTGGTTGATGTATTGGTTGGTTGATGTATTGGTTGGTTGATGTATTGGTTGGTGTATTGATGTATTGGTTGGTTGATGTATTGGTTGGTGTATTGGTTGGTTGATGTATTGGTTGGTGTATTGGTTGGTTGATGTATTGGTGTATTGGTTGGTTGGTGTATTGGTTGGTTGATGTATTGGTTGGTGTATTGGTTGGTTGATGTATTGGTTGATGTATTGGTTGGTTGATGTATTGGTTGGTGTATTGGTTGGTTGCTGTATTGGTTGGTTGATGTATTGGTTGGTTGATGTATTGGTTGGTTGATGTATTGGTTGATGTATTGGTTGATGTATTGGTTGATGTATTGGTTGGTTGGTGTATTGGTTGGTTGATGTATTGGTTGATGTATTGGTTGGTTGATGTATTGGTTGATGTATTGGTTGGTTGATGTATTGGTTGATGTATTGGTTGATGTATTGGTTGGTTGATGTATTGGTTGGTTGATGTATTGGTTGGTTGATGTATTGGTTGGTTGATGTATTGGTTGGTTGATGTATTGGTTGGTTGATATATTGGTTGGTGTATTGATATATGTGTTGATTGATTGTATTGACTGGTTGATATATTGATTGATTGATTTCAGATCCATGTGAAGAGAGGGGAGCATCTGAATGCAGCTCACATGCTCATCAGAGTTTCCAACAACGTCAGCAAATTCCCCTCCCTTGAGTAACACACGTACAGACAAAAACACAGACACACCCTGACACACAATTGATGTGTTGTTAAAATAGATCTGATGTGTTTATCTCTCTGTCTGTCTAGCGGCAGCCTCATACAGGTAAACACACACACTGTTCCAGCTACCTGCAGCCTGATACAGGTAAACACACACACTGTTCCAGCTACCTGTAGCCTGATGTAGGTAAACACACTGTTCCAGCTACCTGTAGCCTGATATAGGTAAACACACACACTGTTCCAGCTACCTGCAGTCTGATATAGGTAAACACACACACTGTTCCAGCTACCTGCAGCCTGATACAGGTAAACACACTGTTCCAGCTACCTGTAGCCTGATATAGGTAAACACACACACTGTTCCAGCTACCTGCAGCCTGATACAGGTAAACACACTGTTCCAGCTACCTGCAGCCTGATACAGGTAAACACACACACTGTTCCAGCTACCTGCAGCCTGATACAGGTAAACACACACACTGTTCCAGCTACCTGCAGTCAGATATAGGTAAACACACTGTTCCTGCAGCCTGATATAGGTAAACACACACTGTTCCAGCTACCTGTAGCCTGATATAGGTAAACACACTGTTCCAGCTACCTGTAGCCTGATACAGGTAAACACACACACTGTTCCAGCTACCTGTAGCCTGATATAGGTAAACACACTGTTCCAGCTACCTGTAGCCTGATATAGGTAAACACACTGTTCCAGCTACCTGCAGCCTGATACAGGTAAACACACACACTGTTCCAGCTACCTGCAGCCTGATATAGGTAAACACACTGTTCCAGCTACCTGCAGTCTGATGTAGGTAAACACACTGTTCCAGCTACCTGCAGCCTGATATAGGTAAACACACACACTGTTCCAGCTACCTGCAGCCTGATATAGGTAAACACACTGTTCCAGCTACCTGTAGCCTGATATAGGTAAACACACTGTTTCAGCTACCTGCAGCCTGATACAGGTAAACACACACACTGTTCCAGCTACCTGTAGCCTGATATAGGTAAACACACTGTTCCAGCTACCTGCAGTCTGATGTAGGTAAACACACTGTTCCAGCTACCTGCAGTCTGATGTAGGTAAACACACTGTTCCAGCTACCTGCAGCCTGATATAGGTAAACACACTGTTCCAGCTACCTGTAGCCTGATCCAGGGAAACACACACACTGTTCCAGCTACCTGTAGCCTGATATAGGTAAACACACTGTTCCAGGTTCCTGCAGCCTGATATAGGTAAACACACACACACACTGTTCCAGCTACCCTCAGCCTGATTGGTTGATTGATTTATTAGTTGGTTGATGCGTTGATTGTTCGGTTGATGTATTGGCTGGTTGATGTATTGGTTGGTTGGTTGATGTATTGGTTGGTTAGTGTATTGGTGTATTGGTTGGTTGATGTATTGGTTGGTTGATGTATTGGTTGGTGTATTGATGTATTGGTTGGTTGATGTATTGGTTGATGTATTGGTTGGTTGATGTATTGGTTGGTTGATGTATTGGTTGGTGTATTGATGTATTGGTTGGTTGATGTATTGGTTGGTGTATTGGTTGGTTGATGTATTGGTTGGTGTATTGGTTGGTTGATGTATTGGTGTATTGGTTGGTTGGTGTATTGGTTGGTTGATGTATTGGTTGGTGTATTGGTTGGTTGATGTATTGGTTGATGTATTGGTTGGTTGATGTATTGGTTGGTGTATTGGTTGGTTGCTGTATTGGTTGGTTGATGTATTGGTTGGTTGATGTATTGGTTGGTTGATGTATTGGTTGATGTATTGGTTGGTTGGTGTATTGGTTGGTTGATGTATTGGTTGATGTATTGGTTGGTTGATGTATTGGTTGATGTATTGGTTGGTTGATGTATTGGTTGATGTATTGGTTGATGTATTGGTTGGTTGATGTATTGGTTGGTTGATGTATTGGTTGGTTGATGTATTGGTTGGTTGATGTATTGGTTGGTTGATATATTGGTTGGTGTATTGATATATGTGTTGATTGATTGTATTGACTGGTTGATATATTGATTGATTGATTTCAGATCCATGTGAAGAGAGGGGAGCATCTGAATGCAGCTCACATGCTCATCAGAGTTTCCAACAACGTCAGCAAATTCCCCTCCCTTGAGTAACACACGTACAGACAAAAACACAGACACACCCTGACACACAATTGATGTGTTGTTAAAATAGATCTGATGTGTTTATCTCTCTGTCTGTCTAGCGGCAGCCTCATACAGGTAAACACACACACTGTTCCAGCTACCTGCAGCCTGATACAGGTAAACACACACACTGTTCCAGCTACCTGTAGCCTGATGTAGGTAAACACACTGTTCCAGCTACCTGTAGCCTGATATAGGTAAACACACACACTGTTCCAGCTACCTGCAGTCTGATATAGGTAAACACACACACTGTTCCAGCTACCTGCAGCCTGATACAGGTAAACACACACTGTTCCAGCTACCTGTAGCCTGATATAGGTAAACACACTGTTCCAGCTACCTGCAGCCTGATATAGGTAAACACACTGTTCCAGCTACCTGCAGCCTGATACAGGTAAACACACACACTGTTCCAGCTACCTGCAGCCTGATACAGGTAAACACACACACTGTTCCAGCTACCTGCAGTCTGATATAGGTAAACACACTGTTCCTGCAGCCTGATATAGGTAAACACACACTGTTCCAGCTACCTGTAGCCTGATATAGGTAAACACACTGTTCCAGCTACCTGTAGCCTGATATAGGTAAACACACTGTTCCAGCTACCTGCAGCCTGATATAGGTAAACACACACACTGTTCCAGCTACCTGCAGCCTGATATAGGTAAACACACTGTTCCAGCTACCTGTAGCCTGATATAGGTAAACACACTGTTCCAGCTACCTGCAGGCTGATACAGGTGAACACACACTGTTCCAGCTACCTGCAGCCTGATATAGGTAAACACACTGATCCAGCTACCTGCAGCCTGATACAGGTAAACACACACACTGTTCCAGCTACCTGTAGCCTGATATAGGTAAACACACTGTTCCAGCTACCTGTAGCCTGATATAGGTAAACACACTGTTCCAGCTACCTGCAGCCTGATACAGGTAAACACACACACTGTTCCAGCTACCTGCAGCCTGATATAGGTAAACACACTGTTCCAGCTACCTGCAGTCTGATGTAGGTAAACACACTGTTCCAGCTACCTGCAGCCTGATATAGGTAAACACACACACTGTTCCAGCTACCTGCAGCCTGATACAGGTAAACACACTGTTCCAGCTACCTGTAGCCTGATATAGGTTAACACACTGTTCCAGCTACCTGTAGCCTGATATAGGTAAACACACACACTGTTCCAGCTACCTGCAGTCTGATATAGGTAAACACACACACTGTTCCAGCTACCTGCAGCCTGATACAGGTAAACACACTGTTCCAGCTACCTGTAGCCTGATACAGGTAAACACACACACTGTTCCAGCTACCTGCAGCCTGATATAGGTAAACACACTGTTCCAGCTACCTGCAGCCTGATACAGGTAAACACACACACTGTTCCAGCTACCTGCAGCCTGATACAGGTAAACACACACACTGTTCCAGCTACCTGCAGTCTGATATAGGTAAACACACTGTTCCTGCAGCCTGATATAGGTAAACACACACTGTTCCAGCTAGCTGTAGCCTGATATAGGTAAACACACTGTTCCAGCTACCTGTAGCCTGATATAGGTAAACACACTGTTCCAGCTACCTGCAGCCTGATACAGGTAAACACACACACTGTTCCAGCTACCTGCAGCCTGATATAGGTAAACACACTGTTCCAGCTACCTGTAGCCTGATATAGGTAAACACACACACTGTTCCAGCTACCTGTAGCCTGATACAGGTAAACACACTGTTCCAGCTACCTGCAGCCTGATACAGGTAAACACACACACTGTTCCAGCTACCTGCAGCCTGATACAGGTGAACACACACACTGTTCCAGCTACCTGCAGTCTGATATAGGTAAACACACTGATCCAGCTACCTGCAGCCTGATACAGGTAAACACACACACTGTTCCAGCTACCTGTAGCCTGATGTAGGTAAACACACTGTTCCAGCTACCTGTAGCCTGATATAGGTAAACACACTGTTCCAGCTACCTGCAGCCTGATACAGGTAAACACACACACTGTTCCAGCTACCTGCAGCCTGATATAGGTAAACACACTGTTCCAGCTACCTGCAGTCTGATGTAGGTAAACACACTGTTCCAGCTACCTGCAGCCTGATACAGGTAAACACACACACTGTTCCAGCTACCTGCAGCCTGATATAGGTAAACACACTGTTCCAGCTACCTGTAGCCTGATATAGGTTAACACACTGTTCCAGCTACCTGCAGCCTGATACAGGTAAACACACACACTGTTCCAGCTACCTGCAGTCTGATACAGGTAAACACACTGTTCCAGCTACCTGTAGCCTGATACAGGTAAACACACTGTTCCAGCTACCTGCAGCCTGATACAGGTAAACACACACACTGTTCCAGCTACCTGTAGCCTGATATAGGTAAACACACTGTTCCAGCTACCTGTAGCCTGATATAGGTAAACACACACAATGTTCCAGCTACCTGTAGCCTGATACAGGTAAACACACTGTTCCAGCTACCTGCAGCCTGATACAGGTAAACACACACACTGTTCCAGCTACCTGCAGCCTGATACAAGTTAACACACACACTGTTCCAGCTACCTTCAGCCTGATATAGGTAAACACACTGTTCCAGCTACCTGCAGCATGACATAGGTAAACACACACACTGTTCCAGCTACCTGTAGCCTGATATAGGTAAACACACTGTTCCAGCTACCTGCAGCCTGATACAGGTAAACACACACACTGTTCCAGCTACCTGCAGCCTGATATAGGTAAACACACTGTTCCAGCTACCTGTAGCCTGATATAGGTTAACACACTGTTCCAGCTACCTGCAGCCTGATACAGGTAAACACACTGTTCCAGCTACCTGTAGCCTGATACAGGTAAACACACTGTTCCAGCTACCTGCAGCCTGATATAGGTAAACACACTGTTCCAGCTACCTGCAGCCTGATACAGGTAAACACACACACTGTTCCAGCTACCTGCAGCCTGATATAGGTAAACACACTGTTCAAGCTACCTGCAGCCTGATATAGGTAAACACACACACTGTTCCAGCTACCTGCAGCCTGATATAGGTAAACACACTGTTCCAGCTACCTGCAGCCTGATATAGGTAAACACACTGTTCCAGCTACCTGCAGCCTGATACAGGTAAACACACACACTGTTCCAGCTACCTGCAGCCTGATACAGGTAAACACACACACTGATCCAGCTACCTGCAGTCTGATATAGGTAAACACACTGTTCCAGCTACCTGCAGCCTGATATAGGTAAACACACACACTGTTCCAGCTACCTGTAGCCTGAAATAGGTAAACACACTGTTCCAGCTACCTGTAGCCTGATATAGGTAAACACACTGTTCCAGCTACCTGCAGCCTGATATAGGTAAACACACTGTTCCAGCTACCTGCAGCCTGATACAGGTAAACACACACACTGTTCCAGCTACCTGCAGCCTGATATAGGTAAACACACTGTTCCAGCTACCTGTAGCCTGATATAGGTAAACACACACACTGTTCCAGCTACCTGTAGCCTGATATAGGTAAACACTGTTCCAGCTACCTGCAGCCTGATACAGGTAAACACACACACTGTTCCAGCTACCTGCAGCCTGATACAGGTGAACACACACACTGTTCCAGCTACCTGCAGCCTGATATAGGTAAACACACTGATCCAGCTACCTGCAGCCTGATACAGGTAAACACACACACTGTTCCAGCTACCTGTAGCCTGATATAGGTAAACACACTGTTCCAGCTACCTGTAGCCTGATATAGGTAAACACACTGTTCCAGCTACCTGCAGCCTGATACAGGTAAACACACACACTGTTCCAGCTACCTGCAGCCTGATATAGGTAAACACACTGTTCCAGCTACCTGCAGTCTGATGTAGGTAAACACACTGTTCCAGCTACCTGCAGCCTGATATAGGTAAACACACACACTGTTCCAGCTACCTGCAGCCTGATATAGGTAAACACACTGTTCCAGCTACCTGTAGCCTGATATAGGTAAACACACTGTTTCAGCTACCTGCAGCCTGATACAGGTAAACACACACACTGTTCCAGCTACCTGCAGCCTGATATAGGTAAACACACTGTTCCAGCTACCTGCAGTCTGATGTAGGTAAACACACTGTTCCAGCTACCTGCAGCCTGATATAGGTAAACACACACACTGTTCCAGCTACCTGCAGCCTGATATAGGTAAACACACTGTTCCAGCTACCTGTAGCCTGATCCAGGGAAACACACACACTGTTCCAGCTACCTGTAGCCTGATATAGGTAAACACACTGTTCCAGGTTCCTGCAGCCTGATATAGGTAAACACACACACACACTGTTCCAGCTACCCTCAGCCTGATTGGTTGATTGATTTATTAGTTGGTTGATGCGTTGATTGTTCGGTTGATGTATTGGTTGGTTGATGTATTGGTTGGTTGGTTGATGTATTGGTTGGTTAGTGTATTGGTGTATTGGTTGGTTGATGTATTGGTTGGTTGATGTATTGGTTGGTGTATTGATGTATTGGTTGGTTGATGTATTGGTTGATGTATTGGTTGGTTGATGTATTGGTTGGTTGATGTATTGGTTGGTGTATTGGTTGGTTGATGTATTGGTTGGTGTATTGGTTGGTTGATGTATTGGTGTATTGGTTGGTTGGTGTATTGGTTGGTTGATGTATTGGTTGGTTGATGTATTGGTTGATGTATTGGTTGGTTGATGTATTGGTTGGTGTATTGGTTGGTTGCTGTATTGGTTGGTTGATGTATTGGTTGGTTGATGTATTGGTTGGTTGATGTATTGGTTGATGTATTGGTTGATGTATTGGTTGATGTATTGGTTGGTTGGTGTATTGGTTGGTTGATGTATTGGTTGATGTATTGGTTGGTTGATGTATTGGTTGATGTATTGGTTGGTTGATGTATTGGTTGATGTATTGGTTGATGTATTGGTTGGTTGATGTATTGGTTGATGTATTGGTTGGTTGATGTATTGGTTGGTTGATGTATTGGTTGGTTGATGTATTGGTTGGTTGATGTATTGGTTGGTTGATATATTGGTTGGTGTATTGATATATGTGTTGATTGATTGTATTGACTGGTTGATATATTGATTGATTGATTTCAGATCCATGTGAAGAGAGGGGAGCATCTGAATGCAGCTCACATGCTCATCAGAGTTTCCAACAACGTCAGCAAATTCCCCTCCCTTGAGTAACACACGTACAGACAAAAACACAGACACACCCTGACACACAATTGATGTGTTGTTAAAATAGATCTGATGTGTTTATCTCTCTGTCTGTCTAGCGGCAGCCTCATACAGGTAAACACACACACTGTTCCAGCTACCTGCAGCCTGATACAGGTAAACACACACACTGTTCCAGCTACCTGTAGCCTGATGTAGGTAAACACACTGTTCCAGCTACCTGTAGCCTGATGTAGGTAAACACACTGTTCCAGCTACCTGTAGCCTGATGTAGGTAAACACACTGTTCCAGCTACCTGTAGCCTGATGTAGGTAAACACACTGTTCCAGCTACCTGTAGCCTGATACAGGTAAACACACACACTGTTCCAGCTACCTGCAGTCTGATATAGGTAAACACACACACTGTTCCAGCTACCTGCAGCCTGATACAGGTAAACACACTGTTCCAGCTACCTGTAGCCTGATATAGTTAAACACACTGTTCCAGCTACCTGCAGCCTGATATAGGTAAACACACTGTTCCAGCTACCTGCAGCCTGATACAGGTAAACACACACACTGTTCCAGCTACCTGCAGCCTGATATAGGTAAACACACACACTGTTCCAGCTACCTGCAGTCAGATATAGGTAAACACACTGTTCCTGCAGCCTGATATAGGTAAACACACACTGTTCCAGCTACCTGTAGCCTGATATAGGTAAACACACTGTTCCAGCTACCTGTAGCCTGATACAGGTAAACACACACACTGTTCCAGCTACCTGTAGCCTGATATAGGTAAACACACTGTTCCAGCTACCTGTAGCCTGATATAGGTAAACACACTGTTCCAGCTACCTGCAGCCTGATACAGGTAAACACACACACTGTTCCAGCTACCTGCAGCCTGATATAGGTAAACACACTGTTCCAGCTACCTGCAGTCTGATGTAGGTAAACACACTGTTCCAGCTACCTGCAGCCTGATATAGGTAAACACACACACTGTTCCAGCTACCTGCAGCCTGATATAGGTAAACACACTGTTCCAGCTACCTGTAGCCTGATATAGGTAAACACACTGTTTCAGCTACCTGCAGCCTGATACAGGTAAACACACACACTGTTCCAGCTACCTGCAGCCTGCAGCCTGATATAGGTAAACACACTGTTCCAGCTACCTGCAGTCTGATGTAGGTAAACACACTGTTCCAGCTACCTGCAGCCTGATATAGGTAAACACACACACTGTTCCAGCTACCTGCAGCCTGATATAGGTAAACACACTGTTCCAGCTACCTGTAGCCTGATCCAGGGAAACACACACACTGTTCCAGCTACCTGTAGCCTGATATAGGTAAACACACTGTTCCAGGTTCCTGCAGCCTGATATAGGTAAACACACACACACACTGTTCCAGCTACCCTCAGCCTGATTGGTTGATTGATTTATTAGTTGGTTGATGCGTTGATTGTTCGGTTGATGTATTGGTTGGTTGATGTATTGGTTGGTTGGTTGATGTATTGGTTGGTTAGTGTATTGGTGTATTGGTTGGTTGATGTATTGGTTGGTTGATGTATTGGTTGGTGTATTGATGTATTGGTTGGTTGATGTATTGGTTGATGTATTGGTTGGTTGATGTATTGGTTGGTTGATGTATTGGTTGGTGTATTGATGTATTGGTTGGTTGATGTATTGGTTGGTGTATTGGTTGGTTGATGTATTGGTGTATTGGTTGGTTGGTGTATTGGTTGGTTGATGTATTGGTTGGTGTATTGGTTGGTTGATGTATTGGTTGATGTATTGGTTGGTGTATTGGTTGGTTGCTGTATTGGTTGGTTGATGTATTGGTTGGTTGATGTATTGGTTGGTTGATGTATTGGTTGATGTATTGGTTGATGTATTGGTTGATGTATTGGTTGGTTGGTGTATTGGTTGGTTGATGTATTGGTTGATGTATTGGTTGGTTGATGTATTGGTTGGTTTATGTATTGGTTGATGTATTGGTTGATGTATTGGTTGGTTGATGTATTGGTTGGTTGATGTATTGGTTGGTTGATGTATTGGTTGGTTGATGTATTGGTTGGTTGATATATTGGTTGGTGTATTGATATATGTGTTGATTGATTGTATTGACTGGTTGATATATTGATTGATTGATTTCAGATCCATGTGAAGAGAGGGGAGCATCTGAATGCAGCTCACATGCTCATCAGAGTTTCCAACAACGTCAGCAAATTCCCCTCCCTTGAGTAACACACGTACAGACAAAAACACAGACACACCCTGACACACAATTGATGTGTTGTTAAAATAGATCTGATGTGTTTATCTCTCTGTCTGTCTAGCGGCAGCCTCATACAGGTAAACACACACACTGTTCCAGCTACCTGCAGCCTGATACAGGTAAACACACACACTGTTCCAGCTACCTGTAGCCTGATGTAGGTAAACACACTGTTCCAGCTACCTGTAGCCTGATATAGGTTAACACTGTTCCAGCTACCTGCAGCCTGATACAGGTAAACACACACACTGTTCCAGCTACCTGCAGCCTGATACAGGTGAACACACACACTGTTCCAGCTACCTGCAGCCTGATATAGGTAAACACACTGATCCAGCTACCTGCAGCCTGATACAGGTAAACACACACACTGTTCCAGCTACCTGTAGCCTGATATAGGTAAACACACTGTTCCAGCTACCTGTAGCCTGATATAGGTAAACACACTGTTCCAGCTACCTGCAGCCTGATACAGGTAAACACACACACTGTTCCAGCTACCTGCAGCCTGATATAGGTAAACACACTGTTCCAGCTACCTGCAGTCTGATGTAGGTAAACACACTGTTCCAGCTACCTGCAGCCTGATATAGGTAAACACACACACTGTTCCAGCTACCTGCAGCCTGATATAGGTAAACACACTGTTCCAGCTACCTGTAGCCTGATATAGGTAAACACACTGTTTCAGCTACCTGCAGCCTGATACAGGTAAACACACACACTGTTCCAGCTACCTGCAGCCTGATATAGGTAAACACACTGTTCCAGCTACCTGCAGTCTGATGTAGGTAAACACACTGTTCCAGCTACCTGCAGCCTGATATAGGTAAACACACACACTGTTCCAGCTACCTGCAGCCTGATATAGGTAAACACACTGTTCCAGCTACCTGTAGCCTGATCCAGGGAAACACACACACTGTTCCAGCTACCTGTAGCCTGATATAGGTAAACACACTGTTCCAGGTTCCTGCAGCCTGATATAGGTAAACACACACACACACTGTTCCAGCTACCCTCAGCCTGATTGGTTGATTGATTTATTAGTTGGTTGATGCGTTGATTGTTCGGTTGATGTATTGGTTGGTTGATGTATTGGTTGGTTGGTTGATGTATTGGTTGGTTAGTGTATTGGTGTATTGGTTGGTTGATGTATTGGTTGGTTGATGTATTGGTTGGTGTATTGATGTATTGGTTGGTTGATGTATTGGTTGATGTATTGGTTGGTTGATGTATTGGTTGGTTGATGTATTGGTTGGTGTATTGATGTATTGGTTGGTTGATGTATTGGTTGGTGTATTGGTTGGTTGATGTATTGGTTGGTGTATTGGTTGGTTGATGTATTGGTGTATTGGTTGGTTGGTGTATTGGTTGGTTGATGTATTGGTTGGTGTATTGGTTGGTTGATGTATTGGTTGATGTATTGGTTGGTTGATGTATTGGTTGGTGTATTGGTTGGTTGCTGTATTGGTTGGTTGATGTATTGGTTGGTTGATGTATTGGTTGGTTGATGTATTGGTTGATGTATTGGTTGATGTATTGGTTGATGTATTGGTTGGTTGGTGTATTGGTTGGTTGATGTATTGGTTGATGTATTGGTTGGTTGATGTATTGGTTGATGTATTGGTTGGTTGATGTATTGGTTGATGTATTGGTTGATGTATTGGTTGGTTGATGTATTGGTTGATGTATTGGTTGGTTGATGTATTGGTTGGTTGATGTATTGGTTGGTTGATGTATTGGTTGGTTGATGTATTGGTTGGTTGATATATTGGTTGGTGTATTGATATATGTGTTGATTGATTGTATTGACTGGTTGATATATTGATTGATTGATTTCAGATCCATGTGAAGAGAGGGGAGCATCTGAATGCAGCTCACATGCTCATCAGAGTTTCCAACAACGTCAGCAAATTCCCCTCCCTTGAGTAACACACGTACAGACAAAAACACAGACACACCCTGACACACAATTGATGTGTTGTTAAAATAGATCTGATGTGTTTATCTCTCTGTCTGTCTAGCGGCAGCCTCATACAGGTAAACACACACACTGTTCCAGCTACCTGCAGCCTGATACAGGTAAACACACACACTGTTCCAGCTACCTGTAGCCTGATGTAGGTAAACACACTGTTCCAGCTACCTGTAGCCTGATGTAGGTAAACACACTGTTCCAGCTACCTGTAGCCTGATGTAGGTAAACACACTGTTCCAGCTACCTGTAGCCTGATGTAGGTAAACACACTGTTCCAGCTACCTGTAGCCTGATATAGGTAAACACACACACTGTTCCAGCTACCTGCAGTCTGATATAGGTAAACACACACACTGTTCCAGCTACCTGCAGCCTGATACAGGTAAACACACTGTTCCAGCTACCTGTAGCCTGATATAGTTAAACACACTGTTCCAGCTACCTGCAGCCTGATATAGGTAAACACACTGTTCCAGCTACCTGCAGCCTGATACAGGTAAACACACACACTGTTCCAGCTACCTGCAGCCTGATATAGGTAAACACACACACTGTTCCAGCTACCTGCAGTCAGATATAGGTAAACACACTGTTCCTGCAGCCTGATATAGGTAAACACACACTGTTCCAGCTACCTGTAGCCTGATATAGGTAAACACACTGTTCCAGCTACCTGTAGCCTGATACAGGTAAACACACACACTGTTCCAGCTACCTGTAGCCTGATATAGGTAAACACACTGTTCCAGCTACCTGTAGCCTGATATAGGTAAACACACTGTTCCAGCTACCTGCAGCCTGATACAGGTAAACACACACACTGTTCCAGCTACCTGCAGCCTGATATAGGTAAACACACTGTTCCAGCTACCTGCAGTCTGATGTAGGTAAACACACTGTTCCAGCTACCTGTAGCCTGATATAGGTAAACACACTGTTCCAGCTACCTGCAGCCTGATACAGGTAAACACACACACTGTTCCAGCTACCTGCAGCCTGATATAGGTAAACACACTGTTCCAGCTACCTGCAGTCTGATGTAGGTAAACACACTGTTCCAGCTACCTGCAGCCTGATATAGGTAAACACACACACTGTTCCAGCTACCTGCAGCCTGATATAGGTAAACACACTGTTCCAGCTACCTGTAGCCTGATATAGGTAAACACACTGTTTCAGCTACCTGCAGCCTGATACAGGTAAACACACACACTGTTCCAGCTACCTGCAGCCTGATATAGGTAAACACACTGTTCCAGCTACCTGCAGTCTGATGTAGGTAAACACACTGTTCCAGCTACCTGCAGCCTGATATAGGTAAACACACACACTGTTCCAGCTACCTGCAGCCTGATATAGGTAAACACACTGTTCCAGCTACCTGTAGCCTGATCCAGGGAAACACACACACTGTTCCAGCTACCTGTAGCCTGATATAGGTAAACACACTGTTCCAGGTTCCTGCAGCCTGATATAGGTAAACACACACACACACTGTTCCAGCTACCCTCAGCCTGATTGGTTGATTGATTTATTAGTTGGTTGATGCGTTGATTGTTCGGTTGATGTATTGGTTGGTTGATGTATTGGTTGGTTGGTTGATGTATTGGTTGGTTAGTGTATTGGTGTATTGGTTGGTTGATGTATTGGTTGGTTGATGTATTGGTTGGTGTATTGATGTATTGGTTGGTTGATGTATTGGTTGATGTATTGGTTGGTTGATGTATTGGTTGGTTGATGTATTGGTTGGTGTATTGATGTATTGGTTGGTTGATGTATTGGTTGGTGTATTGGTTGGTTGATGTATTGGTTGGTGTATTGGTTGGTTGATGTATTGGTGTATTGGTTGGTTGGTGTATTGGTTGGTTGATGTATTGGTTGGTGTATTGGTTGGTTGATGTATTGGTTGATGTATTGGTTGGTTGATGTATTGGTTGGTGTATTGGTTGGTTGCTGTATTGGTTGGTTGATGTATTGGTTGGTTGATGTATTGGTTGGTTGATGTATTGGTTGATGTATTGGTTGATGTATTGGTTGATGTATTGGTTGGTTGGTGTATTGGTTGGTTGATGTATTGGTTGATGTATTGGTTGGTTGATGTATTGGTTGATGTATTGGTTGGTTGATGTATTGGTTGATGTATTGGTTGATGTATTGGTTGGTTGATGTATTGGTTGATGTATTGGTTGGTTGATGTATTGGTTGGTTGATGTATTGGTTGGTTGATGTATTGGTTGGTTGATGTATTGGTTGGTTGATATATTGGTTGGTGTATTGATATATGTGTTGATTGATTGTATTGACTGGTTGATATATTGATTGATTGATTTCAGATCCATGTGAAGAGAGGGGAGCATCTGAATGCAGCTCACATGCTCATCAGAGTTTCCAACAACGTCAGCAAATTCCCCTCCCTTGAGTAACACACGTACAGACAAAAACACAGACACACCCTGACACACAATTGATGTGTTGTTAAAATAGATCTGATGTGTTTATCTCTCTGTCTGTCTAGCGGCAGCCTCATACAGGTAAACACACACACTGTTCCAGCTACCTGCAGCCTGATACAGGTAAACACACACACTGTTCCAGCTACCTGTAGCCTGATGTAGGTAAACACACTGTTCCAGCTACCTGTAGCCTGATGTAGGTAAACACACTGTTCCAGCTACCTGTAGCCTGATGTAGGTAAACACACTGTTCCAGCTACCTGTAGCCTGATGTAGGTAAACACACTGTTCCAGCTACCTGTAGCCTGATATAGGTAAACACACACACTGTTCCAGCTACCTGCAGTCTGATATAGGTAAACACACACACTGTTCCAGCTACCTGCAGCCTGATACAGGTAAACACACTGTTCCAGCTACCTGTAGCCTGATATAGTTAAACACACTGTTCCAGCTACCTGCAGCCTGATATAGGTAAACACACTGTTCCAGCTACCTGCAGCCTGATACAGGTAAACACACACACTGTTCCAGCTACCTGCAGCCTGATATAGGTAAACACACACACTGTTCCAGCTACCTGCAGTCAGATATAGGTAAACACACTGTTCCTGCAGCCTGATATAGGTAAACACACACTGTTCCAGCTACCTGTAGCCTGATATAGGTAAACACACTGTTCCAGCTACCTGTAGCCTGATACAGGTAAACACACACACTGTTCCAGCTACCTGTAGCCTGATATAGGTAAACACACTGTTCCAGCTACCTGTAGCCTGATATAGGTAAACACACTGTTCCAGCTACCTGCAGCCTGATACAGGTAAACACACACACTGTTCCAGCTACCTGCAGCCTGATATAGGTAAACACACTGTTCCAGCTACCTGCAGTCTGATGTAGGTAAACACACTGTTCCAGCTACCTGCAGCCTGATATAGGTAAACACACACACTGTTCCAGCTACCTGCAGCCTGATATAGGTAAACACACTGTTCCAGCTACCTGTAGCCTGATATAGGTAAACACACTGTTTCAGCTACCTGCAGCCTGATACAGGTAAACACACACACTGTTCCAGCTACCTGCAGCCTGCAGCCTGATATAGGTAAACACACTGTTCCAGCTACCTGCAGTCTGATGTAGGTAAACACACTGTTCCAGCTACCTGCAGCCTGATATAGGTAAACACACACACTGTTCCAGCTACCTGCAGCCTGATATAGGTAAACACACTGTTCCAGCTACCTGTAGCCTGATCCAGGGAAACACACACACTGTTCCAGCTACCTGTAGCCTGATATAGGTAAACACACTGTTCCAGGTTCCTGCAGCCTGATATAGGTAAACACACACACACACTGTTCCAGCTACCCTCAGCCTGATTGGTTGATTGATTTATTAGTTGGTTGATGCGTTGATTGTTCGGTTGATGTATTGGTTGGTTGATGTATTGGTTGGTTGGTTGATGTATTGGTTGGTTAGTGTATTGGTGTATTGGTTGGTTGATGTATTGGTTGGTTGATGTATTGGTTGGTGTATTGATGTATTGGTTGGTTGATGTATTGGTTGATGTATTGGTTGGTTGATGTATTGGTTGGTTGATGTATTGGTTGGTGTATTGATGTATTGGTTGGTTGATGTATTGGTTGGTGTATTGGTTGGTTGATGTATTGGTTGGTGTATTGGTTGGTTGATGTATTGGTGTATTGGTTGGTTGGTGTATTGGTTGGTTGATGTATTGGTTGGTGTATTGGTTGGTTGATGTATTGGTTGATGTATTGGTTGGTTGATGTATTGGTTGGTGTATTGGTTGGTTGCTGTATTGGTTGGTTGATGTATTGGTTGGTTGATGTATTGGTTGGTTGATGTATTGGTTGATGTATTGGTTGATGTATTGGTTGATGTATTGGTTGGTTGGTGTATTGGTTGGTTGATGTATTGGTTGATATATTGGTTGGTTGATGTATTGGTTGGTTTATGTATTGGTTGATGTATTGGTTGATGTATTGGTTGGTTGATGTATTGGTTGGTTGATGTATTGGTTGGTTGATGTATTGGTTGGTTGATGTATTGGTTGGTTGATATATTGGTTGGTGTATTGATATATGTGTTGATTGATTGTATTGACTGGTTGATATATTGATTGATTGATTTCAGATCCATGTGAAGAGAGGGGAGCATCTGAATGCAGCTCACATGCTCATCAGAGTTTCCAACAACGTCAGCAAATTCCCCTCCCTTGAGTAACACACGTACAGACAAAAACACAGACACACCCTGACACACAATTGATGTGTTGTTAAAATAGATCTGATGTGTTTATCTCTCTGTCTGTCTAGCGGCAGCCTCATACAGGTAAACACACACACTGTTCCAGCTACCTGCAGCCTGATACAGGTAAACACACACACTGTTCCAGCTACCTGTAGCCTGATGTAGGTAAACACACTGTTCCAGCTACCTGTAGCCTGATATAGGTAAACACACACACTGTTCCAGCTACCTGCAGTCTGATATAGGTAAACACACACACTGTTCCAGCTACCTGCAGCCTCATACAGGTAAACACACACACTGTTCCAGCTACCTGCAGCCTGATACAGGTAAACACACACACTGTTCCAGCTACCTGCAGCCTGATACAGGTAAACACACTGTTCCAGCTACCTGTAGCCTGATATAGGTAAACAAACTGTTCCAGCTACCTGCAGCCTGATATAGGTAAACACACTGTTCCAGCTACCTGCAGCCTGATACAGGTAAACACACACACTGTTCCAGCTACCTGCAGCCTGATACAGGTAAACACACACACTGTTCCAGCTACCTGCAGTCTGATATAGGTAAACACACTGTTCCTGCAGCCTGATATAGGTAAACACACACTGTTCCAGCTACCTGTAGCCTGATATAGGTAAACACACTGTTCCAGCTACCTGTAGCCTGATATAGGTAAACACACTGTTCCAGCTACCTGCAGCCTGATATAGGTAAACACACACACTGTTCCAGCTACCTGCAGCCTGATATAGGTAAACACACTGTTCCAGCTACCTGTAGCCTGATATAGGTAAACACACTGTTCCAGCTACCTGCAGCCTGATACAGGTGAACACACACTGTTCCAGCTACCTGCAGCCTGATATAGGTAAACACACTGATCCAGCTACCTGCAGCCTGATACAGGTAAACACACACACTGTTCCAGCTACCTGTAGCCTGATATAGGTAAACACACTGTTCCAGCTACCTGTAGCCTGATATAGGTAAACACACTGTTCCAGCTACCTGCAGCCTGATACAGGTAAACACACACACTGTTCCAGCTACCTGCAGCCTGATATAGGTAAACACACTGTTCCAGCTACCTGCAGTCTGATGTAGGTAAACACACTGTTCCAGCTACCTGCAGCCTGATATAGGTAAACACACACACTGTTCCAGCTACCTGCAGCCTGATACAGGTAAACACACTGTTCCAGCTACCTGTAGCCTGATATAGGTTAACACACTGTTCCAGCTACCTGTAGCCTGATATAGGTAAACACACACACTGTTCCAGCTACCTGCAGTCTGATATAGGTAAACACACACACTGTTCCAGCTACCTGCAGCCTGATACAGGTAAACACACTGTTCCAGCTACCTGTAGCCTGATATAGGTAAACACACTGTTCCAGCTACCTGCAGCCTGATATAGGTAAACACACTGTTCCAGCTACCTGCAGCCTGATACAGGTAAACACACACACTGTTCCAGCTACCTGCAGCCTGATACAGGTAAACACACACACTGTTCCAGCTACCTGCAGTCTGATATAGGTAAACACACTGTTCCTGCAGCCTGATATAGGTAAACACACACTGTTCCAGCTACCTGTAGCCTGATATAGGTAAACACACTGTTCCAGCTACCTGTAGCCTGATATAGGTAAACACACTGTTCCAGCTACCTGTAGCCTGATATAGGTAAACACACACACTGTTCCAGCTACCTGTAGCCTGATACAGGTAAACACACTGTTCCAGCTACCTGCAGCCTGATACAGGTAAACACACACACTGTTCCAGCTACCTGCAGCCTGATACAGGTGAACACACACACTGTTCCAGCTACCTGCAGTCTGATATAGGTAAACACACTGATCCAGCTACCTGCAGCCTGATACAGGTAAACACACACACTGTTCCAGCTACCTGTAGCCTGATGTAGGTAAACACACTGTTCCAGCTACCTGTAGCCTGATATAGGTAAACACACTGTTCCAGCTACCTGCAGCCTGATACAGGTAAACACACACACTGTTCCAGCTACCTGCAGCCTGATATAGGTAAACACACTGTTCCAGCTACCTGCAGTCTGATGTAGGTAAACACACTGTTCCAGCTACCTGCAGCCTGATACAGGTAAACACACACACTGTTCCAGCTACCTGCAGCCTGATATAGGTAAACACACTGTTCCAGCTACCTGTAGCCTGATATAGGTTAACACACTGTTCCAGCTACCTGCAGCCTGATACAGGTAAACACACACACTGTTCCAGCTTCCTGCAGTCTGATACAGGTAAACACACTGTTCCAGCTACCTGTAGCCTGATACAGGTAAACACACTGTTCCAGCTACCTGCAGCCTGATATAGGTAAACACACACACTGTTCCAGCTACCCTCAGCCTGATATAGGTAAACACACTGTTCCAGCTACCTGTAGCCTGATATAGGTAAACACACTGTTCCAGCTACCTGTAGCCTGATACAGGTAAACACACTGTTCCAGCTACCTGCAGCCTGATACAGGTAAACACACACACTGTTCCAGCTACCTGCAGCCTGATACAGGTGAACACACACACTGTTCCAGCTACCTGCAGCCTGATATAGGTAAACACACTGTTCCAGCTACCTGCAGCCTGATATAGGTAAACACACACACTGTTCCAGCTACCTGTAGCCAGATATAGGTAAACACACTGTTCCAGCTACCTGCAGCCTGATACAGGTAAACACACACACTGTTCCAGCTACCTGCAGCCTGATACAGGTGAACACACACACTGTTCCAGCTACCTGTAGCCTGATATAGGTAAACACACTGTTCCAGCTACCTGCAGTCTGATGTAGGTAAACACACTGTTCCAGCTACCTGCAGCCTGATATAGGTAAACACACTGTTCCAGCTACCTGCAGCCTGATATAGGTAAACACACTGTTCCAGCTACCTGCAGCCTGATATAGGTAAACACACACACTGTTCCAGCTACCTGTAGCCTGATATAGGTTAACACACTGTTCCAGCTACCTGCAGCCTGATACAGGTAAACACACACACTGTTCCAGCTACCTGCAGTCTGATGTAGGTAAACACACTGTTCCAGCTACCTGTAGCCTGATACAGGTAAACACACTGTTCCAGCTACCTGCAGCCTGATACAGGTAAACACACACACTGTTCCAGCTACCTGTAGCCTGATATAGGTAAACACACTGTTCCAGCTACCTGTAGCCTGATATAGGTAAACACACTGTTCCAGCTACCTGCAGCCTGATACAGGTAAACACACACACTGTTCCAGCTACCTGCAGCCTGATATAGGTAAACACACTGTTCCAGCTACCTGCAGTCTGATGTAGGTAAACACACTGTTCCAGCTACCTGCAGCCTGATACAGGTAAACACACACACTGTTCCAGCTACCTGCAGCCTGATATAGGTAAACACACTGTTCCAGCTACCTGTAGCCTGATATAGGTTAACACACTGTTCCAGCTACCTGCAGCCTGATACAGGTAAACACACACACTGTTCCAGCTTCCTGCAGTCTGATACAGGTAAACACACTGTTCCAGCTACCTGTAGCCTGATACAGGTAAACACACTGTTCCAGCTACCTGCAGCCTGATATAGGTAAACACACACACTGTTCCAGCTACCCTCAGCCTGATATAGGTAAACACACTGTTCCAGCTACCTGTAGCCTGATATAGGTAAACACACACAATGTTCCAGCTACCTGTAGCCTGATACAGGTAAACACACTGTTCCAGCTACCTGCAGCCTGATACAGGTAAACACACACACTGTTCCAGCTACCTGCAGCCTGATACAGGTGAACACACACACTGTTCCAGCTACCTGCAGCCTGATATAGGTAAACACACTGTTCCAGCTACCTGCAGCCTGATATAGGTAAACACACACACTGTTCCAGCTACCTGTAGCCTGATATAGGTAAACACACTGTTCCAGCTACCTGCAGCCTGATACAGGTAAACACACACACTGTTCCAGCTACCTGCAGCCTGATAGAGGTGAACACACACACTGTTCCAGCTACCTGTAGCCTGATATAGGTAAACACACTGTTCCAGCTACCTGCAGTCTGATGTAGGTAAACACACTGTTCCAGCTACCTGCAGCCTGATATAGGTAAACACACTGTTCCAGCTACCTGCAGCCTGATATAGGTAAACACACTGTTCCAGCTACCTGCAGCCTGATATAGGTAAACACACACACTGTTCCAGCTACCTGTAGCCTGATATAGGTTAACACACTGTTCCAGCTACCTGCAGCCTGATACAGGTAAACACACACACTGTTCCAGCTACCTGCAGTCTGATGTAGGTAAACACACTGTTCCAGCTACCTGTAGCCTGATACAGGTAAACACACTGTTCCAGCTACCTGCAGCCTGATATAGGTAAACACACACACTGTTCCAGCTACCTGTAGCCTGATATAGGTAAACACACTGTTCCAGCTACCTGTAGCCTGATATAGGTAAACACACACAATGTTCCAGCTACCTGTAGCCTGATACAGGTAAACACACTGTTCCAGCTACCTGCAGCCTGATACAGGTAAACACACACACTGTTCCAGCTACCTGCAGCCTGATACAGGTGAACACACACACTGTTCCAGCTACCTGTAGCCTGATATAGGTAAACACACTGTTCCAGCTACCTGCAGCCTGATATAGGTAAACACACACACTGTTCCAGCTACCTGCAGCCTGATATAGGTAAACACACTGTTCCAGCTACCTGCAGTCTGATGTAGGTAAACACACTGTTCCAGCTACCTGCAGCCTGATATAGGTAAACACACACACTGTTCCAGCTACCTGCAGCCTGATATAGGTAAACACACTGTTCCAGCTACCTGTAGCCTGATATAGGTTAACACACTGTTCCAGCTACCTGCAGCCTGATACAGGTAAACACACACACTGTTCCAGCTACCTGCAGCCTGATACAGGTAAACACACTGTTCCAGCTACCTGTAGCCTGATATAGGTAAACACACTGTTCCAGCTACCTGCAGCCTGATACAGGTAAACACACACACTGTTCCAGCTACCTGCAGCCTGATACAGGTGAACACACACACTGTTCCAGCTACCTGCAGCCTGATATAGGTAAACACACTGTTCCAGCTACCTGCAGCCTGATATAGGTAAACACACACACTGTTCCAGCTACCCTCAGCCTGATATAGGTAAACACACTGTTCCAGCTACCTGTAGCCTGATATAGGTAAACACACTGTTCCAGCTACCTGTAGCCTGATATAGGTAAACACACTGTTCCAGCTACCTGCAGCCTGATATAGGTAAACACACACACTGTTCCAGCTACCTGCAGCCTGATATAGGTAAACACACTGTTCCAGCTACCCTCAGCCTGATATAGGTAAACACACTGTTCCAGCTACCTGCAGGCTGATATAGGTAAACACACACACTGTTCCAGCTACCTGCAGCCTGATACAGGTGAACACACACACTGTTCCAGCTACCTGCAGCCTGATATAGGTAAACACACTGTTCCAGCTACCTGCAGCCTGATATAGGTAAACACACACACTGTTCCAGCTACCCTCAGCCTGATATAGGTAAACACACTGTTCCAGCTACCTGTAGCCTGATATAGGTAAACACACTGTTCCAGCTACCTGTAGCCTGATATAGGTAAACACACTGTTCCAGCTACCTGCAGCCTGATATAGGTAAACACACACACTGTTCCAGCTACCTGCAGCCTGATATAGGTAAACACACTGTTCCAGCTACCCTCAGCCTGATATAGGTAAACACACTGTTCCAGCTACCTGTAGCCTGATATAGGTAAACACACTGTTCCAGCTACCTGTAGCCTGATATAGGTTAACACACTGTTCCAGCTACCTGCAGCCTGATACAGGTAAACACACACACTGTTCCAGCTACCTGCAGCCTGATACAGGTAAACACACTGTTCCAGCTACCTGTAGCCTGATATAGGTTAACACACTGTTCCAGCTACCTGCAGCCTGATATAGGTAAACACACTGTTCCAGCTACCTGCAGCCTGATCCAGGGAAACACACACACTGTTCCAGCTACCTGTAGCCTGATATAGGTAAACACACTGTTCCAGCTTCCTGCAGCCTGATATAGGTAAACACACACTCACACTGTTCCAGCTACCCTCAGCCTGATTGGTTGATTGATTTATTTGTTGGTTGATGCGTTGATTGTTCGGTTGATGTATTGGTTGGTTGATGTATTGGTTGGTTGGTTGATGTATTGGTTGGTTAGTGTATTGGTGTATTGGTTGGTTGATGTATTGGTTGGTTGATGTATTGGTTGGTTGATGTATTGGTTGGTTGATGTATTGGTTGGTTGATGTATTGGTTGGTTTATGTATTGGTTGGTGTATTGATGTATTGGTTGGTTGATGTATTGGTTGGTGTATTGGTTGGTTGATGTATTGGTTGGTGTATTGGTTGGTTGATGTATTGGTGTATTGGTTGGTTGATGTATTGGTTGGTGTATTGGTTGGTTGATGTATTGGTTGGTGTATTGGTTGGTTGATGTATTGGTTGGTGTATTGGTTGGTTGATGTATTGGTTGGTTGATGTATTGGTTGGTTGATGTATTGGTTGGTTGATGTATTGGTTGATGTATTGGTTGGTTGATGTATTGTTTGGTTGATGTATTGATTGGTTGATGTATTGGTTGTTGTATTGGTTGATGTATTGGTTGATGTATTGGTTGGTTGGTGTATTGGTTGGTTGATGTATTGGTTGATGTATTGGTTGGTTGATGTATTGGTTGATGTATTGGTTGATGTATTGGTTGGTTGATGTATTGGTTGGTGTATTGGTTGGTTGATGTATTGGTTGGTTGATGTATTGGTTGGTTGATGTATTGGTTGGTTGATGTATTGGTTGATGTATTGGTTGATGTATTGGTTGATGTATTGGTTGGTTGGTGTATTGGTTGGTTGATGTATTGGTTGGTTGATGTATTGGTTGATGTATTGGTTGATGTATTGGTTGATGTATTGGTTGGTTGGTGTATTGGTTGGTTGATGTATTGGTTGATGTATTGGTTGGTTGATGTATTGGTTGGTTGATGTATTGGTTGATGTATTGGTTGATGTATTGGTTGGTTGATGTATTGGTTGGTTGATGTATTGGTTGGTTGATGTATTGGTTGGTTGATGTATTGGTTGGTTGATATATTGGTTGGTGTATTGATATATGTGTTGATTGATTGTATTGACTGGTTGATATATTGATTGATTGATTTCAGATCCATGTGAAGAGAGGGGAGCATCTGAATGCAGCTCACATGCTCATCAGTTTCCAACAACGTCAGCAAATTCCCCTCCCTTGAGTAACACACGTACAGACAAAAACACAGACACACCCTGACACACAATTGATGTGTTGTTAAAATAGATCTGATGTGTTTATCTCTCTGTCTGTCTAGCGGCAGCCTCATACAGGTAAACACACAAACTGTTCCAGCTACCTGCAGCCTGATACAGGTAAACACACACACTGTTCCAGCTACCTGTAGCCTGATGTAGGTAAACACACTGTTCCAGCTACCTGTAGCCTGATATAGGTAAACACACACACTGTTCCAGCTACCTGCAGTCTGATATAGGTAAGCACACACACTGTTCCAGCTACCTGCAGCCTCATACAGGTAAACACACACACTGTTCCAGCTACCTGCAGCCTGATACAGGTAAACACACACACTGTTCCAGCTACCTGCAGCCTGATACAGGTAAACACACTGTTCCAGCTACCTGTAGCCTGATATAGGTAAACAAACTGTTCCAGCTACCTGCAGCCTGATATAGGTAAACACACTGTTCCAGCTACCTGCAGCCTGATACAGGTAAACACACACACTGTTCCAGCTACCTGCAGCCTGATACAGGTAAACACACACACTGTTCCAGCTACCTGCAGTCTGATATAGGTAAACACACTGTTCCTGCAGCCTGATATAGGTAAACACACACTGTTCCAGCTACCTGTAGCCTGATATAGGTAAACACACTGTTCCAGCTACCTGTAGCCTGATATAGGTAAACACACTGTTCCAGCTACCTGCAGCCTGATACAGGTAAACACACACACTGTTCCAGCTACCTGCAGCCTGATATAGGTAAACACACTGTTCCAGCTACCTGTAGCCTGATATAGGTAAACACACTGTTCCAGCTACCTGCAGCCTGATACAGGTGAACACACACTGTTCCAGCTACCTGCAGCCTGATATAGGTAAACACACTGATTCAGCTACCTGCAGCCTGATACAGGTAAACACACACACTGTTCCAGCTACCTGTAGCCTGATATAGGTAAACACACTGTTCCAGCTACCTGTAGCCTGATATAGGTAAACACACTGTTCCAGCTACCTGCAGCCTGATACAGGTAAACACACACACTGTTCCAGCTACCTGCAGCCTGATATAGGTAAACACACTGTTCCAGCTACCTGCAGTCTGATGTAGGTAAACACACTGTTCCAGCTACCTGCAGCCTGATATAGGTAAACACACACACTGTTCCAGCTACCTGCAGCCTGATACAGGTAAACACACTGTTCCAGCTACCTGTAGCCTGATATAGGTTAACACACTGTTCCAGCTACCTGTAGCCTGATATAGGTAAACACACACACTGTTCCAGCTACCTGCAGTCTGATATAGGTAAACACACACACTGTTCCAGCTACCTGCAGCCTGATACAGGTAAACACACTGTTCCAGCTACCTGTAGCCTGATATAGGTAAACACACTGTTCCAGCTACCTGCAGCCTGATATAGGTAAACACACTGTTCCAGCTACCTGCAGCCTGATACAGGTAAACACACACACTGTTCCAGCTACCTGCAGCCTGATACAGGTAAACACACACACTGTTCCAGCTACCTGCAGTCTGATATAGGTAAACACACTGTTCCTGCAGCCTGATATAGGTAAACACACACTGTTCCAGCTACCTGTAGCCTGATATAGGTAAACACACTGTTCCAGCTACCTGTAGCCTGATATAGGTAAACACACTGTTCCAGCTACCTGCAGCCTGATATAGGTAAACACACACACTGTTCCAGCTACCTGCAGCCTGATATAGGTAAACACACTGTTCCAGCTACCTGTAGCCTGATATAGGTAAACACACACACTGTTCCAGCTACCTGTAGCCTGATACAGGTAAACACACTGTTCCAGCTACCTGCAGCCTGATACAGGTAAACACACACACTGTTCCAGCTACCTGCAGCCTGATACAGGTGAACACACACACTGTTCCAGCTACCTGCAGTCTGATATAGGTAAACACACTGATCCAGCTACCTGCAGCCTGATACAGGTAAACACACACACTGTTCCAGCTACCTGTAGCCTGATGTAGGTAAACACACTGTTCCAGCTACCTGTAGCCTGATATAGGTAAACACACTGTTCCAGCTACCTGCAGCCTGATACAGGTAAACACACACACTGTTCCAGCTACCTGCAGCCTGATATAGGTAAACACACTGTTCCAGCTACCTGCAGTCTGATGTAGGTAAACACACTGTTCCAGCTACCTGCAGCCTGATACAGGTAAACACACACACTGTTCCAGCTACCTGCAGCCTGATATAGGTAAACACACTGTTCCAGCTACCTGTAGCCTGATATAGGTTAACACACTGTTCCAGCTACCTGCAGCCTGATACAGGTAAACACACACACTGTTCCAGCTTCCTGCAGTCTGATACAGGTAAACACACTGTTCCAGCTACCTGTAGCCTGATACAGGTAAACACACTGTTCCAGCTACCTGCAGCCTGATATAGGTAAACACACACACTGTTCCAGCTACCCTCAGCCTGATATAGGTAAACACACTGTTCCAGCTACCTGTAGCCTGATATAGGTAAACACACACAATGTTCCAGCTACCTGTAGCCTGATACAGGTAAACACACTGTTCCAGCTACCTGCAGCCTGATACAGGTAAACACACACACTGTTCCAGCTACCTGCAGCCTGATACAGGTGAACACACACACTGTTCCAGCTACCTGCAGCCTGATATAGGTAAACACACTGTTCCAGCTACCTGCAGCCTGATATAGGTAAACACACACACTGTTCCAGCTACCTGTAGCCTGATATAGGTAAACACACTGTTCCAGCTACCTGCAGCCTGATACAGGTAAACACACACACTGTTCCAGCTACCTGCAGCCTGATATAGGTAAACACACACACTGTTCCAGCTACCTGTAGCCTGATATAGGTAAACACACACAATGTTCCAGCTACCTGTAGCCTGATACAGGTAAACACACTGTTCCAGCTACCTGCAGCCTGATACAGGTAAACACACACACTGTTCCAGCTACCTGCAGCCTGATACAGGTGAACACACACACTGTTCCAGCTACCTGTAGCCTGATATAGGTAAACACACTGTTCCAGCTACCTGCAGCCTGATACAGGTAAACACACACACTGTTCCAGCTACCTGCAGCCTGATATAGGTAAACACACTGTTCCAGCTACCTGCAGTCTGATGTAGGTAAACACACTGTTCCAGCTACCTGCAGCCTGATATAGGTAAACACACACACTGTTCCAGCTACCTGCAGCCTGATATAGGTAAACACACTGTTCCAGCTACCCTCAGCCTGATATAGGTAAACACACTGTTCCAGCTACCTGCAGCCTGATATAGGTAAACACACACACTGTTCCAGCTACCTGCAGCCTGATATAGGTAAACACACTGTTCCAGCTACCCTCAGCCTGATATAGGTAAACACACTGTTCCAGCTACCTGCAGGCTGATATAGGTAAACACACACACTGTTCCAGCTACCTGCAGCCTGATATAGGTAAACACACTGTTCCAGCTACCTGCAGCCTGATCCAGGGAAACACACACACTGTTCCAGCTACCTGTAGCCTGATATAGGTAAACACACTGTTCCAGCTTCCTGCAGCCTGATATAGGTAAACACACACTCACACTGTTCCAGCTACCCTCAGCCTGATTGGTTGATTGATTTATTAGTTGGTTGATGCGTTGATTGTTCGGTTGATGTATTGGTTGGTTGATGTATTGGTTGGTTGGTTGATGTATTGGTTGGTTAGTGTATTGGTGTATTGGTTGGTTGATGTATTGGTTGGTTGATGTATTGGTTGGTTGATGTATTGGTTGGTTGATGTATTGGTTGGTTGATGTATTGGTTGGTTTATGTATTGGTTGGTGTATTGATGTATTGGTTGGTTGATGTATTGGTTGGTGTATTGGTTGGTTGATGTATTGGTTGGTGTATTGGTTGGTTGATGTATTGGTGTATTGGTTGGTTGATGTATTGGTTGGTGTATTGGTTGGTTGATGTATTGGTTGGTGTATTGGTTGGTTGATGTATTGGTTGATGTATTGGTTGGTTGATGTATTGGTTGGTGTATTGGTTGGTTGATGTATTGGTTGGTTGATGTATTGGTTGGTTGATGTATTGGTTGGTTGATGTATTGGTTGATGTATTGGTTGGTTGATGTATTGGTTGGTTGATGTATTGATTGGTTGATGTATTGGTTGTTGTATTGGTTGATGTATTGGTTGATGTATTGGTTGGTTGGTGTATTGGTTGGTTGATGTATTGGTTGATGTATTGGTTGGTTGATGTATTGGTTGATGTATTGGTTGATGTATTGGTTGGTTGATGTATTGGTTGGTGTATTGGTTGGTTGATGTATTGGTTGGTTGATGTATTGGTTGGTTGATGTATTGGTTGGTGTATTGATATATTGGTTGGTGTATTGATATATGTGTTGATTGATTGTATTGACCTGTTGATATATTGATTGATTGATTTCAGATCCATGTGAAGAGAGGGGAGCATCTGAATGCAGCTCACATGCTCATCAGAGTTTCCAACAATGTCAGCAAATTCCCCTCCCTTGAGGAACACACGTACAGACAAAAACACAGACACACCCAGGAGTGGGGAGGGAGGGGTGGTGAAAGGAGTGGGGAGGGAGGGGTGGTGGAAGGAGTGGGGAGGGAGTGAGGAGGGAGGGGTTGTGGAAAGATTGGGGAGGGACGGGTGGTGGAAGGAGGGGGAGGGAGGGGTGGTGGAAAGATTGGGGAGGGAGGGGTGGTGGAAGGAGGGGGAGGGAGGGGTGGTTGAAGGATGGGTAGGGAGGGGTGGTGGAAGGAGGGGGAGGGAGGGTTGGTGGAAGGAGGGGGAGGGAGGGGTGGTGGAAGGAGGGGGAGGGAGGGGTGGTTGAAGGATGGGTAGGGAGGGGTGGTGGAAGGAGGGGGAGGGAGGGGTGGTGGAAGGAGGGGGAGGGAGGGGTGGTGGAGGGAGTGTGGAGAGAGGGGTGGTGTAAGGAGTAGGGGGTGGTGGAAGGAGGGGAAGGAAGGGAGGGAGGGGTGGGTGGAAAGAGTGGGAAGGAGGGAGGGAAGGAGTGGAAAGAGCGGGAGGGAGGGAGGGAGGGGTGGAAGGAGTGGAAAGGAGGGAGGGGTGGAGTCCATGAGGTGTTGGGAGGATGAGAACAGCTTTGGGAATGCTGTTAATCTTTTGTTCAACACAACAAGGTGGCTGAACAGGATGTGAGCAGTTCTGAGATGGTTTTGTGGGAAGTATGTGCCTCTGGGCTACTGGGGAATAGATGCCTGTGTGTTTATGGGTCAGGTTAGGCCCTGACTGTTTGTGTTGTTGAGAGGATTCTAGAACAGGTCAGTTGGTTTCTTACTGTCACATGAGGATTCTAGAACAGTTTGGTTGGTATCTTACAGGCTGATACCTTTCAGACCAGACTAGTAGACCCACTAGCCCGAGGCTACTACCTTTCATGCTGACTGCAGGAATGTCCACCAGAGCGGTTGCCAGATAATTGAATGTTAATTTCTCTACCATAAGCCGCCTCCAAAATTGTTTTAGAGAAATTGACAGAACGTCCAACTGTGAGAGCCCTGGGTACCAGGACTTCAGGACTTGATGGTCGTTAGTGAGTTGGGTACCAGGACATTAGGACCTCATGGTCGTTAGTGAGTTGGGTACCTGATGGAGGGACAATAGAGCCCTGGGTACCAGGACATTAGGACCTGATGGAGGGACAATAGAGCCCTCGTAACAGGACATAAGGACCTGATAGAGGGACAATAGAGCCCTGGGTACCAGGACATTAGGACCTGATGGAGGGACAATAGAGCTCTCGTAACAGGACATAAGGACCTGATGGAGGGACAATAGAGCCCTGGGTACCAGGACATTAGGACCTGATGGAGGGACAATAGAGCCCTCATAACAGGACATAAGGACCTGATGGAGGGACAATAGAGCCCTGAGTACCAGGACATTAGAACCTGACGGTCGTTAGTGTGTTGGGTACCAGGACATTAGATACCTGATGGAGGGACAATAGAGCCCTGGGTACCAGGACATTAGGACCTGATGGAGGGACAATAGAGCCCTCATAACAGGACATAAGGACCTGATGGAGGGACAATAGAGCCCTGAGTACCAGGACATTAGAACCTGACGGTCGTTAGTGTGTTGGGTACCAGGACATTAGATACCTGATGGAGGGACAATAGAGCCCTGGGAACCAGACCATTTGTACCTGACGGTCGTTAGTGAGTTGGGTACCAGGCCATTAGGACCTGATGGAGGGACAATATAACCCTAAGTACCAGACCATTAGGTGCTGACGGTCGTTAGTGAGTTGAGTACAAGGACATTAGGACCTGACTGTCGTTAGTGAGTTGGGTACCAGGTCATTAGGACCTGATCGAGGGACAATATAACCCTAAGTACCAGACCATTAGGTCCTGACGGTCGTTAGTGAGTTGGGTACAAGGACATTAGGACCTGATGGAGGGACAATAGAGCCCTGGGTACCAGACCATTAGGACCTGACGGTCGTTAGGTAGTTGGGTACCAGGACATTAGGACCTGATGGAAGGACAATAGAGCCCTGGGCACCAGGACATTAAATCCAAATCAAATCAAATCAAGTTTTATTTGTCACACACACATGGTTAGCAGATGTTAATGCGTGTGTAGCGAAATGCTTGTGCTTCTAGTTCCGACAATGCAGTAATAACCAACAAGTAATCTAACTAACAATTCCAAAACTACTGTCTTATACACAGTGTAAGGGGATAAAGAATATGTACATAAGGATATATGAATGAGTGATGGTACAGAGCAGCATAGGCAGGATACAGTAGATGGTATTGAGTACAGTATATACATGAGGTGAGTATGTAAACAAAGTGGCATAGTTAAAGTGGCTAGTGATACATGTATTACATAAGGATGCAGTCGATGATATAGAGTACAGTATATACGTATGCATATGAGATTAATAATGTAGGGTAAGTAACATTATATAAGGCAGCATTAGAACCTGATGGAAGGACAATAGAGCCCTGATTACCAGGAGATTAGAACCTGATGTAGGGACAATAGAGCCCTGAGTACCAGACCATTAGGACCTGATGGAGGGACAATAGAGCCCTGAGTACCAGTACATTAGGACCTGATGGAGGGACAATATAGCCCTGAGTACCAGACCATTAGGTCCTGACGGTCGTTAGTGAGTTCGGTACAAGGACATTAGGACCTGATGGAGGGACAATAGAGCCCTGAGTACCTGTACATTAGGACCTGATGGAGGGACAATAGAGCCCTGAGTACCAGTACATTAGGACCTGATGGAGGGACAATAGAGCCCTGAGTACCAGTACATTAGGACCTAATGGGTGGACAATATAGCCGTGGGTACCAGGACATTAGGACCTGATGGAGGGTCAATAGAGCCCTGAGAACCAGGACATTAGGTCCTGACGGTCGTTAGTGAGTTGGGTACCAGGACATTCGAACCTGACGGTCGTTAGTGGATTGGGTACCAGGACATTAGGACCTGACGGTCATTAGTGGGATGGGTACTAGGACATTAGGACCTGACGGTTGTTAGTGAGTTGAGTACCAGGACATTAGTACCTAATGGAGAGACAATAGAGCCCTGAGTTCCAGGACATTAGATCCTGAATGTCGTAATTGGATTGGGTACCAGGACATTAGGACCTGACAGTCGTTAGTGGGTTGGGTACTAGGACATTAGGATCTGATGGTCGTTAGTGGGTTGGGAACCAGGACATTAGGACCTGACGGTCGTTAGTGGGTTGGGAACCAGGACATTAGGACATGACGGTGGTTAGTGGGTTGGGTACTAGGACGTTAGGACCTGACGGTCGTTAGTGAGTTGAGTACCAGGACATAGGATACCTGATGGGAGGGACAATAGAGCCCTGGGTACCAGATAATTAGTACCTGGCGGTCGTTAGTGAGTTGGGTACCGTCAGGACCTAATGTCCTGGTTCTCAGGGCTCTATTGTCCCTCCCACCATAGTAACCAACTCACTAACGACCGCCAGGACCTAATGATCTGGTACTCAGGTGTGTATTGTTACCAGGACATTAGGACCTGATAGAGGGACAATAGTGCCCTGGGTACCAGCAATGAGGACCTGACGGTTGTTAGTGAGTTGTTTACCAGGACATTAGGACCTAATGGAGGGACAATAGATCCCTGAGGACCAGGACATTAGGACCTGATGGAGGGACAATAGAGCCCCGAGTACCAGGACATTAGGACCTGACGGTCGTTAGTGAGTTGGGTACCAGGACATTAGGACCTGATGGAGGGACAATAGATTCCTGGGTCCCTGGACATTAGGACCTGATGGTCGTTAGTGAGTTGGGTACCAGGACATTAGGACCTGATGGAGGGACAATAGAGCCCTGAGTACCAGGACATTAGGACCTGATGGAGGGACAATAGAGCCCTGAGTACCAGACCATTAGGACCTGATGGTCGTTAGTGAGTTGAGTACCAGGACTATAGGACCTGATAGAGGGACAATAGAGCCCTGGGTACCAGGATATTAGGACCTGATGGAAGGACAATAGAGCCCTGGGCACCAGGACATTAGAACCTGATGGAAGGACAATAGAGCCCTGATTACCAGGACACTAGGACCTGACGGTCGTTAGTGGGTTGGGTACCAGGACATTAGGACCGGATGGAGGGACAATAGAGCCCTGAGTACCAGACCATTAGGACCTGATGGTCGTTAGTGAGTTGAGTACCAGGACTATAGGACCTGATGTAGGGACAATAGAGCCCTGAGTACCAGACAATTAGGACTTGATGGCGGGACAATAGAGCCCTGGGAGGACAATAGAGCCCTGATTACCAGGACATTAGGACCTGATGTAGGGACAATAGAGCCCTGAGTACCAGACAATTAGGACTTGATGGCGGGACAATAGAGCCCTGATTACCAGGACATTAGGACCAGAGTTGGTTACCAGGACATTAGGACCTGATGGAGGGACAATAGAGCCCTGAGCACCAGGACATTAGGACCTGATGGAGGGACAATAGAGCCCTGGGTACCAGGACATTAGGACCTGACGGTCGTTAATGGGTTGGGTACGTGGGCATTAGGACCTGATGGAAGGACAATAGATCCCTGACTACCAGACCATTTGGACCTGACGGTCGTTAGTGAGTTGGGTACCATGGCATTAGGACCTAATGGAGGCACAATAGAGCCCTGAGGACCAGACCATTAGGACCTGATGGAGGGACAATAGAGCCCTGGGTACCAGGACATTAGGACCTAATGGAGGGACAATAGAGCCCTGAGTACCAGGACATTAGGTCCTGATGGTCGTTAGTGGGTTGGGTACAAGGACATTAGGACCTGACGGTTGTTAGTGAGTTGGGTACCAGGACATTAGGACTTAATGGAGGGACAATAGAGCCCTGAGTACCAGGACATTAGGACCTGACGGTCGTTAGTGGGTTGGGTACCAGGACATTAGAACCTGACAGTTGTTAGTGAGTTGGGTAGCAGGAATTAGGACCTAATGAAGGGACAATAGAGCCCTGAGTACCAGACAATTAGGACTTGATGGAGGGACAATAGAGCCCTGATTACCAGGACATTAGGACCAGAGTTGGTTACCAGGACATTAGGACCTGATGGAGGGACAATAGAGCCCTGAGTACCAGGACATTAGGACCTGGTGGAGGGACAATAGAGCCCTGGGTACCAGGACATTATGACCTGACGTTTGTTAGTGGGTTGGGTTCCATGAAATTAGGACCTGATGGAGGGACAAAAGAGCCCTGGGTACCAGGACATTAGGACCTGACGGTCGTTAGTGGGTTGGGTACAAGGACATTAGGACCTGACTGTCGTTAGTGAGTTGGGTACCATGACATTAGGACCTGATGGAGGGACAATATACACCTGAGTACCAAACCATTAGGTCCTGACTGTCGTTTGTGAGTTGGGTACAAGGACATTAGGACCTGATGTAGGGACAATAGAGCCCTGAGTACCAGACAATTAGGACTTGATGGAGGGACAATAGAGCCCTGATTACCAGGACATTAGGACCAGAGTTGGTTACCAGGACATTAGGACCTGATGGAGGGACAATAGAGCCCTGAGTACCAGGACATTAGGACCTGGTGGAGGGACAATAGAGCCCTGGGTACCAGGACATTATGACCTGACGTTTGTTAGTGGGTTGGGTTCCATGAAATTAGGACCTGATGGAGGGACAATAGAGCCCTGGGTACCAGGACATTAGGACCTGACGGTCGTTAGTGGGTTGGGTACAAGGACATTAGGACCTGACTGTCGTTAGTGAGTTGGGTACCATGACATTAGGACCTGATGGAGGGACAATATACACCTGAGTACCAAGCCATTAGGTCCTGACTGTCGTTTGTGAGTTGGGTACAAGGACATTAGGACCTAATGGAGGGACAATAGAGCCCTAAGTACCAGGACATTAGGACCTGATAGAGGGACAATAGTGCCCTGTGTACCAGCCATGAGGACCTGATGGTTGTTAGTGAGTTGTTTACCAGGACATTAGGACCTAATGGAGGGACAATAGAGCCCTGAGGACCAGACCATTAGCACCTGATGGAGGGACAATAGATCCCTGGGTACCAGGACATTAGGACCTGATGGATGGACAATAGAGCCCTCGGTAACAGGACATTAGGACCTGATGGAGGGACAATAGAGCCCTGAGTACCATGACATTAGGACCTGACGGTCGTTAGTGAGTATGGTACCAGGACATTAGGACCTAATGGAGGGACAATAGAGCCCTGAGGACCAGGACATTAGGACCTGATGGAGGGACAATAGAGCCCTCGGTAACAGGACATTAGGACCTGATGGAGGGACAATAGAGCCCTCGGTAACAGGACATTAGAACCTGATGGAGGGACAATAGAGCCCTGGGTACCAGGACATTAGGACCTGACGGTCGTTAATGGGTTGGGTACGTGGGCATTAGGACCTGATGGAGGGACAATAGAACCCTGAGTACCAGACCATTAGGACCTGACGGTCGTTAGTGAGTTGGGTACCATGACGTTAGGACCTGATGGAGGGACAATATTGCCCTGAGTACCAGACCATTAGGACCTGATGGAGGGACAATAGAGCCCTGAGTACCAGTCCATTGTGACCTTGTCACGAACCGGCTCAAAGCCCGTAACAAAGGGAGACAACGTGGAGATAAGGAGTAACAAAAGATATATTTATTAACTAAAGCAACTAAGGAAAATATACAATGATGTGTGTAATCAGTAATCAGTAGCGTAAGTGAGTGTTTTGCATGCATGAATAAGATAATGCAGGGTGTTGAAAGGTGCCAAAGCAAACAAACAAAAAGCCAACAAGAACCACAACACAATCTACAAATGTCTGCATGGAGAGAGTCTCCTCCATGAATGGGGAAGGGGTGTATTTATCCTGGGAAACACCTGGGCCCAGGTGTTTCCCATGTAGCTGACGACCCTCTCAACTCCGCCCACCGGCATCCTAATAAGGAAACAAGAACAAAGACAAAATACGGCAGACAGAGTGGGAGGGTCGTCACAACATTAAGACCTGATGGAGGGACAATAGAGCCCTGAGTACCAGACCATTAGGACCTGATGGAGGGACAATAGAGCCCTGAGTACCAGACCATTAGGACCTGATGGTCGTTAGTGAGTTCAGTACGAGGACTATAGGACCTGATGGAGGGACAATAGAGCAATGGGTACCAGGACATTAGGACCTGATGGATGGACAATAGAGCCCTGAGTACCAGACCATTAGGACCTGACGGTCGTTAGTGAGTTGGGTACTAGGACATTAGGACCTGACGGTTGTTAGTGAGTTGAGTACCAGGACATTAGTACCTAATGGAGAGACAATTGAGCCCTGAGTACCAGGACATTAGGTCCTGACGGAGGGACAATAGAGCCCTGAGTACCAGACCATTAGGACCTGATGGTCGTTAGTGAGTTGAGTACCAGGACTATAGGACCTGATGGAGGGACAATAGAGCACTGGGTACCAGGACATTAGGACCTGACGGTCATTAGTGAGTTGGGTACTAGGACATTAGGACCTGGCGGTTGTTAGTGAGTTGAGTACCAGGACATTAGAGATAATTGAGCCCTGAGTACCAGGACATTAGGACCTGATGGAGGGACAATAGAACCCTGAGTACCAGACCTTTAGGACCTGACGGGTGTTAGTGAGTTGGGTACCATGACATTAGGACCTGATGAAGGGACAATATTGCCCTGAGTACCAGGACATTAGGACCTGATGGAGGGACAATAGAGCCCTGAGTACCAGACCATTAGGACCTGATGGAGGGACAATAGAGCCCTGAGTACCAGTACATTAAGACCTGATGGAGGGACAATAGAGCCTTGGGTACCAGACCATTAGGACTTGATGGAGAGACAATAGAGCCCTGAGTACCAGGCCATTAGGACCTGATGGAGAGACAATAGAGCCCTGGGTACCAGACCATTAGGACCTGAATGAGGGACAATAGAGCCCTGGATACCAGGACATTAGGACTTGATGGAAGGACAATAGAGCCCTGAGTACCAGACCATTAGGACTTGACGGTCGTTAGTGAGTTGAGTACCAGGACTATAGGACCTGATGGGGGGACAATAGAGCACTGGATACCAGGACATTAGGACCTGATGGAGGGTCCATAGAGCCCTGAGAACCAGACTATTAGGTCCTGACGGTCATTAGTGAGTTGGGGACCAGGACATTAGGACCTCATGGAGGGACAATAGAGCCCTGAGGACCAGGACATTAGGACCTGATGGAGGGACAATAGAGCCCTCGGTAACAGGACATTAGGACCTGATGGAGGGACAATAGAGCCCTCGGTAACAGGACATTAGAACCTGATGGAGGGACAATAGAGCCCTGGGTACCAGGACATTAGGACCTGACGGTCGTTAATGGGTTGGGTACGTGGGCATTAGGACCTGATGGAGGGACAATAGAGCCCTCGGTAACAGGACATTAGGACCTGATGGAGGGACAATAGAGCCCTCGGTAACAGGACATTAGAACCTGATGGAGAGACAATAGAGCCCTGAGTACCAGGCCATTAGGACCTGATGGAGAGACAATAGAGCCCTGGGTACCAGACCATTAGGACCTGAATGAGGGACAATAGAGCCCTGGATACCAGGACATTAGGACTTGATGGAAGGACAATAGAGCCCTGAGTACCAGACCATTAGGACTTGACGGTCGTTAGTGAGTTGAGTACCAGGACTATAGGACCTGATGGGGGGACAATAGAGCACTGGATACCAGGACATTAGGACCTGATGGAGGGTCCATAGAGCCCTGAGAACCAGACTATTAGGTCCTGACGGTCATTAGTGAGTTGGGGACCAGGACATTAGGACCTCATGGAGGGACAATAGAGCCCTGAGGACCAGGACATTAGGACCTGATGGAGGGACAATAGAGCCCTCGGTAACAGGACATTAGGACCTGATGGAGGGACAATAGAGCCCTCGGTAACAGGACATTAGAACCTGATGGAGGGACAATAGAGCCCTGGGTACCAGGACATTAGGACCTGACGGTCGTTAATGGGTTGGGTACGTGGGCATTAGGACCTGATGGAGGGACAATAGAACCCTGAGTACCAGACCATTAGGACCTGACGGTCGTTAGTGAGTTGGGTACCATGACGTTAGGACCTGATGGAGGGACAATATTGCCCTGAGTACCAGACCATTAGGACCTGATGGAGGGACAATAGAGCCCTGAGTACCAGTCCATTGTGACCTTGTCACGAACCGGCTCAAAGCCCGTAACAAAGGGAGACAACGTGGAGATAAGGAGTAACAAAAGATATATTTATTAACTAAAGCAACTAAGGAAAATATACAATGATGTGTGTAATCAGTAATAAGTAGCGTAAGTGAGTGTTTTGCATGCATGAATAAGATAATGCAGGGTGTTGAAAGGTGCCAAAGCAAACAAACAAAAAGCCAACAAGAACCACAACACAATCTACAAATGTCTGCATGGAGAGAGTCTCCTCCATGAATGGGGAAGGGGTGTATTTATCCTGGGAAACACCTGGGCCCAGGTGTTTCCCATGTAGCTGACGACCCTCTCAACTCCGCCCACCGGCATCCTAATAAGGAAACAAGAACAAAGACAAAATACGGCAGACAGAGTGGGAGGGTCGTCACAACATTAAGACCTGATGGAGGGACAATAGAGCCCTGAGTACCAGACCATTAGGACCTGATGGAGGGACAATAGAGCCCTGAGTACCAGACCATTAGGACCTGATGGTCGTTAGTGAGTTCAGTACGAGGACTATAGGACCTGATGGAGGGACAATAGAGCAATGGGTACCAGGACATTAGGACCTGATGGATGGACAATAGAGCCCTGAGTACCAGACCATTAGGACCTGACGGTCGTTAGTGAGTTGGGTACTAGGACATTAGGACCTGACGGTTGTTAGTGAGTTGAGTACCAGGACATTAGTACCTAATGGAGAGACAATTGAGCCCTGAGTACCAGGACATTAGGTCCTGACGGAGGGACAATAGAGCCCTGAGTACCAGACCATTAGGACCTGATGGTCGTTAGTGAGTTGAGTACCAGGACTATAGGACCTGATGGAGGGACAATAGAGCACTGGGTACCAGGACATTAGGACCTGACGGTCATTAGTGAGTTGGGTACTAGGACATTAGGACCTGGCGGTTGTTAGTGAGTTGAGTACCAGGACATTAGAGATAATTGAGCCCTGAGTACCAGGACATTAGGACCTGATGGAGGGACAATAGAACCCTGAGTACCAGACCTTTAGGACCTGACGGGTGTTAGTGAGTTGGGTACCATGACATTAGGACCTGATGAAGGGACAATATTGCCCTGAGTACCAGGACATTAGGACCTGATGGAGGGACAATAGAGCCCTGAGTACCAGACCATTAGGACCTGATGGAGGGACAATAGAGCCCTGAGTACCAGTACATTAAGACCTGATGGAGGGACAATAGAGCCTTGGGTACCAGACCATTAGGACTTGATGGAGAGACAATAGAGCCCTGAGTACCAGGCCATTAGGACCTGATGGAGAGACAATAGAGCCCTGGGTACCAGACCATTAGGACCTGAATGAGGGACAATAGAGCCCTGGATACCAGGACATTAGGACTTGATGGAAGGACAATAGAGCCCTGAGTACCAGACCATTAGGACTTGACGGTCGTTAGTGAGTTGAGTACCAGGACTATAGGACCTGATGGGGGGACAATAGAGCACTGGATACCAGGACATTAGGACCTGATGGAGGGTCCATAGAGCCCTGAGAACCAGACTATTAGGTCCTGACGGTCATTAGTGAGTTGGGGACCAGGACATTAGGACCTCATGGAGGGACAATAGAGCCCTGAGGACCAGGACATTAGGACCTGATGGAGGGACAATAGAGCCCTCGGTAACAGGACATTAGGACCTGATGGAGGGACAATAGAGCCCTCGGTAACAGGACATTAGAACCTGATGGAGGGACAATAGAGCCCTGGGTACCAGGACATTAGGACCTGACGGTCGTTAATGGGTTGGGTACGTGGGCATTAGGACCTGATGGAGGGACAATAGAACCCTGAGTACCAGACCATTAGGACCTGACGGTCGTTAGTGAGTTGGGTACCATGACGTTAGGACCTGATGGAGGGACAATATTGCCCTGAGTACCAGACCATTAGGACCTGATGGAGGGACAATAGAGCCCTGAGTACCAGTCCATTGTGACCTTGTCACGAACCGGCTCAAAGCCCGTAACAAAGGGAGACAACGTGGAGATAAGGAGTAACAAAAGATATATTTATTAACTAAAGCAACTAAGGAAAATATACAATGATGTGTGTAATCAGTAATAAGTAGCGTAAGTGAGTGTTTTGCATGCATGAATAAGATAATGCAGGGTGTTGAAAGGTGCCAAAGCAAACAAACAAAAAGCCAACAAGAACCACAACACAATCTACAAATGTCTGCATGGAGAGAGTCTCCTCCATGAATGGGGAAGGGGTGTATTTATCCTGGGAAACACCTGGGCCCAGGTGTTTCCCATGTAGCTGACGACCCTCTCAACTCCGCCCACCGGCATCCTAATAAGGAAACAAGAACAAAGACAAAATACGGCAGACAGAGTGGGAGGGTCGTCACAACATTAAGACCTGATGGAGGGACAATAGAGCCCTGAGTACCAGACCATTAGGACCTGATGGAGGGACAATAGAGCCCTGAGTACCAGACCATTAGGACCTGATGGTCGTTAGTGAGTTCAGTACGAGGACTATAGGACCTGATGGAGGGACAATAGAGCAATGGGTACCAGGACATTAGGACCTGATGGATGGACAATAGAGCCCTGAGTACCAGACCATTAGGACCTGACGGTCGTTAGTGAGTTGGGTACTAGGACATTAGGACCTGACGGTTGTTAGTGAGTTGAGTACCAGGACATTAGTACCTAATGGAGAGACAATTGAGCCCTGAGTACCAGGACATTAGGTCCTGACGGAGGGACAATAGAGCCCTGAGTACCAGACCATTAGGACCTGATGGTCGTTAGTGAGTTGAGTACCAGGACTATAGGACCTGATGGAGGGACAATAGAGCACTGGGTACCAGGACATTAGGACCTGATGGATGGACAATAGAGCCCTGAGTACCAGACCATTAGGACCTGACGGTCATTAGTGAGTTGGGTACTAGGACATTAGGACCTGGCGGTTGTTAGTGAGTTGAGTACCAGGACATTAGAGATAATTGAGCCCTGAGTACCAGGACATTAGGACCTGATGGAGGGACAATAGAACCCTGAGTACCAGACCTTTAGGACCTGACGGGTGTTAGTGAGTTGGGTACCATGACATTAGGACCTGATGAAGGGACAATATTGCCCTGAGTACCAGGACATTAGGACCTGATGGAGGGACAATAGAGCCCTGAGTACCAGACCATTAGGACCTGATGGAGGGACAATAGAGCCCTGAGTACCAGTACATTAAGACCTGATGGAGGGACAATAGAGCCTTGGGTACCAGACCATTAGGACTTGATGGAGAGACAATAGAGCCCTGAGTACCAGGCCATTAGGACCTGATGGAGAGACAATAGAGCCCTGGGTACCAGACCATTAGGACCTGAATGAGGGACAATAGAGCCCTGGATACCAGGACATTAGGACTTGATGGAGGGACAATAGAGCCCTGAGTACCAGACCATTAGGACTTGACGGTCGTTAGTGAGTTGAGTACCAGGACTATAGGACCTGATGGGGGGACAATAGAGCACTGGATACCAGGACATTAGGACCTGATGGAGGGTCCATAGAGCCCTGAGAACCAGACCATTAGGTCCTGACTGTCATTAGTGAGTTGGGGACCAGGACATTAGGACCTCATGGAGGGACAATAGAGCCCTGAACCAGGACATTAGGACCTGATGGAGGGACAATATAGCCCTGAGTACCAGACCATTAGGACCTGATGGAGGGACAATAGAGCCCTGAGTACCAGTACATTAAGACCTGATGGAGGGACAATAGAGCCTTGGGTACCAGACCATTAGGACTTGATGGAGAGACAATAGAGCCCTGAGTACCAGGCCATTAGGACCTGATGGAGAGACAATAGAGCCCTGGGTACCAGACCATTAGGACCTGAATGAGGGACAATAGAGCCCTGGATACCAGGACATTAGGACTTGATGGAGGGACAATAGAGCCCTGAGTACCAGACCATTAGGACTTGACGGTCGTTAGTGAGTTGAGTACCAGGACTATAGGACCTGATGGGGGGACAATAGAGCACTGGATACCAGGACATTAGGACCTGATGGAGGGTCCATAGAGCCCTGAGAACCAGACCATTAGGTCCTGACTGTCATTAGTGAGTTGGGGACCAGGACATTAGGACCTCATGGAGGGACAATAGAGCCCTGAACCAGGACATTAGGACCTGATGGAGGGACAATATAGCCCTGAGTACCAGACCATTAGGACTTGACGGTCGTTAGTGAGTTGAGTACCAGGACTATAGGACCTGATGGAGGGACAATATAGCCCTGAGTACCAGACCATTTTGACGGTCGTTAGTGAGTTGAGTACCAGGACATTAGGACCTGATGGAGGGACAAAAGAGCACTGGATACCAGGACATTAGGACCTGATTGAGGGTCAATAGAGCCCTGAGAACCAGACCATTAGGTCCTGACGGTCATTAGTGAGTTGGGTTCCAGGACATTAGGACCTGATGGTCGTTAGTGGGTTGGGTACAAGGACATTAGGACCTGACGGTTGTTAGTGAGTTGGGTACCAGGACATTAGGACCTTATGGAGGGACAATAGAGCCCTGAGTACCAGGACAATAGGTCCTGAAGGTCGTTAGTGGGTTAGGTACTAGGACGTTAGGACCTGACGGTCGTTAGTGAGTTGGGTACCAGGTCATTAGGACCTAATGGAGGGACAATAGAGCCCTGAGTAACAGACCATTAGGACCTGATGGAGGGACAATAGAGCACTGGGTACCAGGACATTAGGACCTGATGGATGGACAATAGAGCCCTGAGTACCAGACCATTAGGACCTGACGGTCATTAGTGAGTTGGGTACTAGGACATTAGGACCTGGCGGTTGTTAGTGAGTTGAGTACCAGGACATTAGAGATAATTGAGCCCTGAGTACCAGGACATTAGGACCTGATGGAGGGACAATAGAACCCTGAGTACCAGACCTTTAGGACCTGACGGGTGTTAGTGAGTTGGGTACCATGACATTAGGACCTGATGAAGGGACAATATTGCCCTGAGTACCAGGACATTAGGACCTGATGGAGGGACAATAGAGCCCTGAGTACCAGACCATTAGGACCTGATGGAGGGACAATAGAGCCCTGAGTACCAGTACATTAAGACCTGATGGAGGGACAATAGAGCCTTGGGTACCAGACCATTAGGACTTGATGGAGAGACAATAGAGCCCTGAGTACCAGGCCATTAGGACCTGATGGAGAGACAATAGAGCCCTGGGTACCAGACCATTAGGACCTGAATGAGGGACAATAGAGCCCTGGATACCAGGACATTAGGACTTGATGGAGGGACAATAGAGCCCTGAGTACCAGACCATTAGGACTTGACGGTCGTTAGTGAGTTGAGTACCAGGACTATAGGACCTGATGGGGGGACAATAGAGCACTGGATACCAGGACATTAGGACCTGATGGAGGGTCCATAGAGCCCTGAGAACCAGACCATTAGGTCCTGACTGTCATTAGTGAGTTGGGGACCAGGACATTAGGACCTCATGGAGGGACAATAGAGCCCTGAACCAGGACATTAGGACCTGATGGAGGGACAATATAGCCCTGAGTACCAGACCATTAGGACTTGACGGTCGTTAGTGAGTTGAGTACCAGGACTATAGGACCTGATGGAGGGACAATATAGCCCTGAGTACCAGACCATTTTGACGGTCGTTAGTGAGTTGAGTACCAGGACATTAGGACCTGATGGAGGGACAAAAGAGCACTGGATACCAGGACATTAGGACCTGATTGAGGGTCAATAGAGCCCTGAGAACCAGACCATTAGGTCCTGACGGTCATTAGTGAGTTGGGTTCCAGGACATTAGGACCTGATGGTCGTTAGTGGGTTGGGTACAAGGACATTAGGACCTGACGGTTGTTAGTGAGTTGGGTACCAGGACATTAGGACCTTATGGAGGGACAATAGAGCCCTGAGTACCAGGACAATAGGTCCTGAAGGTCGTTAGTGGGTTAGGTACTAGGACGTTAGGACCTGACGGTCGTTAGTGAGTTGGGTACCAGGTCATTAGGACCTAATGGAGGGACAATAGAGCCCTGAGTAACAGACCATTAGGACCTGATGGAGGGACAATAGAGCCCTGGGTACCAGACCATTAGGACCTGTTTGAGTGACAATAGAGCCCTGGGTACCAGGACATTAGGACCTGACGGTCGTTAGTGAGTTGGGTACCAGGTCATTAGGACCTGATGGAGGGACAGTAGAGCCTTGGGTACCAGACCATTAGGACCTGATGGAGGGACAATAGAGCCCTGAGTACCGGTGCATTAGGACCTGATGGAGGGACAATAGAGCCCTGAGTACCAGGACATTAGGACCTGATGGTCGTTAGTGAGTTGGGTACCAGGCCATTAGGACCTGATGCAGGGACAATGGAGCCCTGAGTACCAGACCATTAGGACCTGATTGTCGTTAGTGAGTTGAGTACCAGGACATTAGGACCTGATGGAGGGACAATAGAGCCCTGGGTACCAGGACATTAGGACCTGATGGAGGGACAATAGAGCCCTGAGTACCATGACATTAGGTCCTGACGTTCGTTACTGAGTTGGGTACCAGGACCTGATGGTCGTTATTGGGTTGGGTACAAGGACATTAGGACCTTCCGGTTGTTAGTGAGTTGGGTACCAGGACATTAGGACCTGACTGTCGTTAGTGAGTTGGGTACCAGGTCATTAGGACCTGATGGAGGGACAATATAGCCCTGAGTACCAGACCATTAGGACTTGACGGTCGTTAGTGAGTTGGTTACCATGACATTAGGACCTGATGGAGGGACAATATACACCTGAGTACCAGACCATTAGGTCCTGACGGTCGTTTGTGAGTTGGTTACTAGGACATTAGAACCTAATGGAGGGACAATAGAGCCCTAAGTACCAGGACAGTAGGACCTGATGGAGGGACAATAGTGCCCTGGGTACCAGCCATGAGGACCTGATGGAGGGACAATAGAGCCCTTGGTACCAGGACATTAGGACCTGATGGAGGGACAATAGAGCCCTGAGTACCAGGACATTAGGACCTGATTCAGGGACAATAGAGCCCTGGGTACTAGGACGTTAGGACCTGACGGTCGTTAATGGGTTGGGTACGTGGGCATTAGGACCTGATGGAGGGACAATAGATTATTGGGTCCCTGGACATTAGGACCTGATGGAGGGACAATAGAGCCCTGGGTACCAGACCATTAGGACCTGTTTGAGGGACAATAGGGCCCTGGGTACCAGGACATTATGACCTGACGGTCGTTAGTTAGTTGGTTACCATGACATTAAGACCTGACTGTCGTTGGTGAGTTGGGTACCAGGTCATTAGGCCCTGATGGAGGGACAATAGAGCCTTGGGTACCAGACCATTAGGACCTGATGGAGGGACAATAGAGCCCTGAGTACCAGTACATTAGGACCTGATGGAGGGACAATAGAGCCCTGAGTACCAGGACATTAGGACCTGATGGTCGTTAGTGAGTTGGGTACCATGACATTAAGACCTGACTGTCGTTAGTGAGTTGGGTACCAGGTCATTAGGACCTGATGGAGGGACAATAGAGCCTTGGGTACCAGACCATTAGGACCTGATGGAGGGACAATAGAGCCCTGAGTACCAGTACATTAGGACCATATGGAGGGACAATAGAGCCCTGAGTACCAGGACATTAGGACCTGATGGTCGTTAGTGAGTTGGGTACCAGGCCATTGCGACCTGATGCAGGGACAATGGAGCCCTGAGTACCAGGCCATTAGAACCTGATGGTCGTTAGTGAGTTGGGTACCAGGACATTAGGACCTGATTGTCGTTATTGGGTTGGGTACAAGGACATTAGGACCTTCCGGTTGTTAGTGAGTTGGGTACCAGGACATTAGGACCTAATCGAGGGACAATAGAGCCCTGAGTAACAGACCTTTAGGACCTGATGGTTGTTAGTGAGTTGAGTACCAGGACATTTGGACCTGATGGAGGGTCAATAGAGCCCTGGGTACCAGGACATTAGGTCCTGACGGTCATTAGTGAGTTGGGTACCATGACATTAGGACCTGATGGAGGGACAATATAGCCCTGAGTACCAGACCATTAGGACTTGACGGTTGTTAGTTAGTTGGGTACCATGACAATAGGATCTGACTGTCGTTAGTGAGTTGGGTACCAGGTCATTAGGACCTGATGGAGGGACAACAGAGCCCTGGGTACCTTGACATTAGGACCTGACTGTCGTTAGTGAGTTGGGTACCAGGTCATTAGGACCTCATGGAGGGACAATAGAGCCCTGTGTACCTTGACATTAGGACCTGACTGTCGTTAGTGAGTTGGGTACCAGGACATTAGGACCTGACTGTCGTCAGTGAGTTGGGTACCAGGACATTAGGACCTGACTGTCGTTAGTGAGTTGTGTACCAGGTCATTAGGACCTGATTGTCGTTAGTGAGTTGGGTACCAGGACATTAGGACCTGATTGTCGTTAGTGAGTTGGGTACCAGACCATTAGGACTTGACGGTTGTTAGTGAGTTGGGTACCAGGACATTTGGACCTGATGGCTGAACAATAGAGCCCTGGGTACCAGGACATTAGGACCTGATGGAGGGACAATAGAGCCCTGGGTACCAGGACATTAGGACCTGAAGGAGGGACAATAGAGCCCTGAGTACCAGGACATTATGTCCTGACGGTCGTTAGTGAGTTGGGTACCAGGACATTAGGACCTGATGGTCGTTATTGGGTTGGGTACAAGGACATTAGGACCTTCCGGTTGTTTGTGAGTTGGGTACCAGGACATTAGGACCTAATGGAGGGACAATAGAGCCCTGAGTACCAGACCTTAAGGACCTGATGGTCGTTAGTGAGTTGAGTACCAGGACATTAGGACCTGATGGCTGAACAATGGAGCCCTGAGTACCAGAACATTAGGTCCTGACGGTCATTAGTGAGTTGGGTTCCAAGACATTAGGACTTGATTGTTGTTAGTGAGTTGGGTACTAGGACATTAGGACCTGATGGAGGGACAATAGAGCCCTCGGTAATAGGACATTAGGACCAGGTTGAGAGAGGTTGATGGAGGGACAATAGAACCCTGACTACCAGACCATTTGGACCTGACGGTCGTTAGTGAGTTGGATACCATGACATTAGGACCTGATGGAGGGACAATATTGCTCTGAGTACCATGACATTAGGTCGTTAGTGAGTTGGGTAACAGGACATTAGGACCTGATGGAGGGACAATATTGCCCTGAGTACCAGGACATTAGGACCTGATGGAGGGACAATAGAGCCCTGGGTACCAGACCATTTGGACCTGACGGTCGTTAGTGAGTTGGGTACCATGACATTAGGACCTGACGGTCGTTAATGGGTTGGGTACGTGGGCATTAGGACCTGATGGAGGGACAATAGAACCCTGACTACCAGACCATTTGGACCTGACGGTCGTTAGTGAGTTGGGTACCATGACATTAGGACCTAATGGAGGGACAATAGAGCCTTGGGTACCAGACCATTAGGACCTGATGGAGGGACAATAGAGCCCTGAGTACCAGTACATTAGGACCATATGGAGGGACAATAGAGCCCTGAGTACCAGGACATTAGGACCTGATGGTCGTTAGTGAGTTGGGTACCAGGCCATTGGGACCTGATGCAGGGACAATGGAGCCCTGAGTACCAGGCCATTAGAACCTGATGGTCGTTAGTGAGTTGGGTACCAGGACATTAGGACCTGATTGTCGTTATTGGGTTGGGTACAAGGACATTAGGACCTTCCGGTTTTTAGTGAGTTGGGTACCAGGACATTAGGACCTAATCGAGGGACAATAGAGCCCTGAGTAACAGACCTTTAGGACCTGATGGTCGTTAGTGAGTTGAGTACCAGGACATTTGGACCTGATGGAGGGTCAATAGAGCCCTGGGTACCAGGACATTAGGTCCTGACGGTCATTAGTGAGTTGGGTACCATGACATTAGGACCTGATGGAGGGACAATATAGCCCTGAGTACCAGACCATTAGGACTTGACGGTTGTTAGTTAGTTGGGTACCATGACAATAGGATCTGACTGTCGTTAGTGAGTTGGGTTCCAGGTCATTAGGACCTGATGGAGGGACAACAGAGCCCTGGGTACCTTGACATTAGGACCTGACTGTCGTTAGTGAGTTGGGTACCAGGTCATTAGGACCTCATGGAGGGACAATAGAGCCCTGTGTACCTTGACATTAGGACCTGACTGTCGTTAGTGAGTTGGGTACCAGGACATTAGGACCTGACTGTCGTCAGTGAGTTGGGTACCAGGACATTAGGACCTGACTGTCGTTAGTGAGTTGTGTACCAGGTCATTAGGACCTGATTGTCGTTAGTGAGTTGGGTACCAGGACATTAGGACCTGATTGTCGTTAGTGAGTTGGGTACCAGACCATTAGGACTTGACGGTTGTTAGTGAGTTGGGTACCAGGACATTTGGACCTGATGGCTGAACAATAGAGCCCTGGGTACCAGGACATTAGGACCTGATGGAGGGACAATAGAGCCCTGGGTACCAGGACATTAGGACCTGAAGGAGGGACAATAGAGCCCTGAGTACCAGGACATTATGTCCTGACGGTCGTTAGTGAGTTGGGTACCAGGACATTAGGACCTGATGGTCGTTATTGGGTTGGGTACAAGGACATTAGGACCTTCCGGTTGTTTGTGAGTTGGGTACCAGGACATTAGGACCTAATGGAGGGACAATAGAGCCCTGAGTACCAGACCTTAAGGACCTGATGGTCGTTAGTGAGTTGAGTACCAGGACATTAGGACCTGATGGCTGAACAATAGAGCCCTGAGTACCAGAACATTAGGTCCTGACGGTCATTAGTGAGTTGGGTTCCAAGACATTAGGACTTGATTGTTGTTAGTGAGTTGGGTACTAGGACATTAGGACCTGATGGAGGGACAATAGAGCCCTCGGTAACAGGACATTAGGACCAGGTTGAGAGAGGTTGATGGAGGGACAATAGAACCCTGACTACCAGACCATTTGGACCTGACGGTCGTTAGTGAGTTGGATACCATGACATTAGGACCTGATGGAGGGACAATATTGCCCTGAGTACCATGACATTAGGTCGTTAGTGAGTTGGGTACCAGGACATTAGGACCTGATGGAGGGACAATAGATTCTTGGGTCCCTGGACATTAGGACCTGACGGTAGTTAGTGAGTTGGGTGCCATGACATTAGGACCTGATGGAGGGACAATATTGCCCTGAGTACCAGGACATTAGGACCTGATGGAGGGACAATAGAGCCCTGGGTACCAGGACATTAGGACCTGACGGTCGTTAATGGGTTGGGTACGTGGGCATTAGGACCTGATGGAGGGACAATAGAACCCTGACTACCAGACCATTTGGACCTGACGGTCGTTAGTGAGTTGGGTACCATGACATTAGGACCTAATGGAGGCACAATAGAGCCCTGAGGACCAGACCATTAGGACCTGATGGAGGGACAATAGAGCCCTGGGTACCAGGACATTAGGACCTAATGGAGGGACAATAGAGCCCTGAGTACCAGGACATTAGGTCCTGATGGTCGTTAGTGGGTTGGGTACAAGGACATTAGGACCTGACGGTTGTTAGTGAGTTGGGTACCAGGACATTAGGACTTAATGGAGGGACAATAGAGCCCTGAGTACCAGGACATTAGGTCCTGACGGTCGTTAGTGGGTTGGGTACCAGGACATTAGGACCTGACGGTCGTTAGTGGGTTGGGTACCAGGACATTAGAACCTGACAGTTGTTAGTGAGTTGGGTAGCAGGAATTAGGACCTAATGAAGGGACAATAGAGCCCTGAGTACCAGGACATTAGGACCTGACAGTACATACCTACACGTCACAAGACGCAGGCTTTCTCCTATAGAGCTCCATTTTTATGGAATGGTCTGCCTACCCATGTGAGAGACGCAAACTCGGTCTCAACCTTTACGTCTTTACTAAAGACTGATCTCTTCAGTGGGTCATATGATTGAGTGTAGTCTGGCCCAGGAGTGTGAAGGTGAATGGAAAGACTCTGGAGCAACGAACCGTCCTTGCTGTCTCTGCCTGGCCGGTTCCACTCTTTCCACTGGGATTCTCGTCCTCTAACCCTATTACAGGGGCTGAGTCGCTGGCTTACTGGTGCTCTTTCATGCCGTCCCTAGAAGGGGTGCGTCACTTGAGTGGGTTGAGTCACTGATGTGAACTTCCTTTCTGGGTTGGCGCTCCCCCTTGGGTTGTGCCGTGGCAGAGATCTTTGTGGGCTATACTCGGCCTTGTCTCAGGATGGTAAGTTGGTGGTTGAAGATATCCCTCTAGTGGTGTGGGGGCTGTGCTTTGGCAAAGTGGGTGGGGTTATATCCTTCCTGGGGGTATCATCGGATGGGGCCACAGTGTCTCCTGACCCCTCCTGTCTCAGCCTCCAGGATTTATGCTGAAGTAGTTTATGTTTCGGGGGTTAGGGTCAGTTTGTTATATCTGGAGTACTTCTCCTGTCTTATCCTGTGTCCTGTGTGAATTTAATTATGCTCTCTCTAATTCTCTCTCTTTCTCTCTTTCTTTCTCTCTCTCGGAGGACCTGAGCGCTAGGACCATGCCTCAGGACTACCTGGCATGATGACTCCTTGTGCTGCTCCAGTTTCAACTGTTCTGCCTGCGGCTATGGAATCCTGACCTGTTCACCGGACGTGCTACCTGTCCCAGACCTGCTGTTTTCAACACTCTAGGACCTGATGGCCGTTAGTGAGTTTGGTAACTGGACATTAGGACCTGATGGTCGTTAGTGAGTTGGGTACCAGGACATTAGGACCTGATGGTCGTTAGTGAGTTGGGTACCAGGACATTAGGACCTGATGGAGGGACAATAGAGCCCTGAGTACCAGGACATTAGGTCCTGACGGTCGTTAGTGAGTTGGGTACCAGGACATTAGGACCTGATGGAGGGACAATAGAGCCCTGAGTACCAGGACACTAGGACCTGACGGTCGTTAGTGAGTTGGGTACCAGGACATTAGGACCTGATGGAGGGACAATAGAGCCCTGGGTACCAGGACATTAGGACCTAATGGAGGGACAATAGAGCCCTGGGTACCAGGACATTAGGACCTGATTGTCGTTAATGAGTTGGGTACCAGGACATTAGGACCTGATGGAGGGACAATAGAGCCCTTGGTACCAGGACATTAGGACCTGATGGAGGGACAATAGAGCCCTGGGTACCAGGACAGGACCTGATGGTCGTTAGTGAGTTGGGTACCAGGACATTAGGACCTGATGGAGGGACAATAGAGCCCTGGGTACAAATGTGATTCATCCCTCACTTTGTATTCGTTGTTTGTTTTCAGCTGGGTTTGAACAAACATCATAACACTGAGGGTGTGGTTAAGATAGTTTAAGAGTCACTTTTTGACCTTGGTTAGTCGTTTTGCGGGTCTTGTAGGTGGATACATTTTTTTGAAAAGCATAATTGACGCTCGTGAATGGCAGGCGAAAAACGAGTCCAGCAAGTTACAAAAAATTCCAAGTGTCATTTTCCGCCATCGTACAAAACCCCCTCTGCCCAGGAGTTGATCATCTTTAGTTCTCAGAAAGAGAGGAGAAATTATTTGTGCATATTCTCTCATCTGAGAGGTCTACAGGTCCTAGCTGACACAACGTCTCTGATATTCTCAGGTAGGAAGCAGCTTCGGTGAATTTGATTGTCATGATTGCTTGTTCAAATTGTATATACAGTTTTCTTCCTATTTCAAGACATTAGTCGTCTTAGACCTACCTATGCAACTGAAAGCTCCGTCTGTTATTAACGGGATGCTATAGGTATAAACCCATAGATGTAGGCTAACTGTTGAAATCTGTTATTAACGGGATGCTATAGGTGTAAACCCATAGATGTAGGTTAACTGTTGCCATCTGTTATTAACGGGATGCTATAGGTGTAAACCCATAGATGTAGGTTAACTGTTGCCATCTGTTATTAACGGGATGCTATAGGTATAACCCCATAGATGTAGGCTAACTGTTGCCATCTGTTATTAACGGGATGCTATAGGTATAACCCCATAGATGTAGGCTAACTGTTGCCATCTGTTATTAATGGGATGCAATAGGTATAAACCCATAGATGTAGGCTAACTGTTGCCATCTGTTATTAACGGGATGCAATAGGTATAAACCCATAGATGTAGGTTAACTGTTGCCATCTGTTATTAACGGGATGCCATAGGTATAAACCTATACATGTAGGCTAACTGTTGCCATCTGATATTAACAGGATGCTATAGGTATGAACCCATAGACGTAGGTTAACTGTTGCCATCTGTTATTAACGGGATGCTATAGGTGTAAACCCATAGATGTAGGCTAACTGTTGCCATCTGTTATTAATGGGATGCAATAGGTATAAACCCATAGATGTAGGCTAACTGTTGCCATCTGTTATTAATGGGATGCAATAGGTATAAACCCATAGATGTAGGCTAACTGTTGCCATCTGTTATTAACGGGATGCAATAGGTATAAACCCATAGATGTAGGTTAACTGTTGCCATCTGTTATTAACGGGATGCTATAGGTATAAACCTATACATGTAGGCTAACTGTTGCCATTTGATATTAACAGGATGCTATAGGTATGAACCCATAGACGTAGGTTAACTGTTGCCATCTGTTATTAACGGGATGCTATAGGTATAAACCCATAGACGTAGGTTAACTGTTGCCATCTGTTTTTAATGGGACACTATAGGTGTAAACCCATAGATGTAGGTTAACTGTTGCCATCTGTTATTAATGGGACACTATAGGTGTAAACCCATAGATGTAGGTTAACTGTTGCCATCTGTTATTAATGGGATGCTATAGGTGTAAACCCATAGACGTAGGTTAACTGTTGCCATCTGTTATTAACGGGACGCTATAGGTATAAACCCATAGACGTAGGTTAACTGTTGCCATCTGTTTTTAATGGGACACTATAGGTGTAAACCCATAGATGTAGGTTAACTGTTGCCATCTGTTATTAATGGGACACTATAGGTGTAAACCCATAGATGTAGGTTAACTGTTGCCATCTGTTATTAATGGGATGCTATAGGTGTAAACCCGTAGATGTAGGCTAACTGTTGCCATCTGTTATTAACGGGATGCTATAGGTGTAAACCCATAGATGTAGGTGATTGCTTGACGGGATATTTTTTATAGAGGTGCAGAATTGTTGATGTAGCTTCACCAAGGCCAATCAGATTCACAATTTAGAGAGGGAGAGAGAGATATAGAGAGATGGAGAGAGAGAGAGCGAGAAAGAGAGGGAGATGGATAGAGAGAGAGAGATGGAGAGAGAAGGAGAGAGATGGAGAGAGAGATATAGAGAGATGGAGAGAGAGAAGGGGAGAGAGAGAGAAGGAGAGAGATGGAGAGAGAGAGAGATGGAGAGAGAGAGAGATGGAGAGAGAGAGAGATGGAGAGAGAGAGAGATGGAGAGAGAGAGAGATGGAGAGAGAGAGAGAGAGAGAAAGAGAGAGAGAGAGATGGGGAGAGAGAGAGAGAGAGAGAGAGAGAGAGAGAGAGAGAGAGAGAGAGATGGAGAGAGAATGATGGAGAGAGAGAGATAGAGAGAGAGAGTGAGAAAGAGAGAGAGAGAGATGGAGAGAGAGAGAGTGAGAAAGAGAGAGAGAGAGAGATGGAGATGAAAGGGAGGTGTGGTCGGCCCAGGAGAAAGAAACGGGTTGGACTCACTTCCACTTAACATTGTCAAGATAATTACCACACTGAATCAATGACTTTAAGATAATTACCACACTGAATAAATGACTTTAAGACAATTACCACACGGAATAATTACTTTAAGATAACTACCACACTGAATCAATGAGTTTTGAGGCTGGTTAGGATTTACACCTTTAAAGGCCTTCTCTACACCTTCAGTGGATCGGTCGTCCTTCACAAGCTGACAATAACTGTTGCCTAGTCTGGTAATTACAAGGCTAGAAAGGGGGATAACTTTTTGTTGAAGGAATTGTGTGAACTTTTGCACTAGATACGGTCACCGTTGTTTCGGTCAAAGTAACTACCTTTTGGGAACGTCCAGTCAGTCTTTGGTAGTTTGATAATGTTGTAAAACAATTAAAATAATTGATTACTGGTAACCTTAGCAACACTTATTTTTTCTTCCTGGCTCCCGAGTGACGCGGCGGTCATAGGGCACTACGTCTCAGCAGCTTGAGGCGTCATTACAGACACACTGGTTCGAATCCAGGCTGTATGACAACCGGCCGTGATTGGGAGTCCCATAGGACGGCGAACAAGGCCCAGGGTTGTCCCGGTTTGGCCGGTGTAGGCCGTTGTTGTAAATAATAATTTATTCTTAACTGACTTGCCTAGTTAAATAAAGGTTACATTAAAATATACTGTATATAGGGAATAGGGTGCCTAAGTAGTGCACTATACTGTATATGGGGAATAGGGTGCCTAAGTAGTGTACTATACTGTATATAGGGAATAGGGTGCCTAAGTAGTGTACTATACTGTATATAGGGAATAGGGTGCCTAAGTAGTGCACTATACTGTATATGGGGAATAGGGTGCCTAAGTAGTGTACTATACTGTATATAGGGAATAGGGTGCCTAAGTAGTGCACTATACTGTATATGGGGAATAGGGTGCCTAAGTAGTGTACTATACTGTATATAGGGAATAGGGTGCCTAAGTAGTGTACTATACTGTATATAGGGAATAGGGTGCCTAAGTAGTGCACTATACTGTATATGGGGAATAGGGTGCCTAAGTAGTGCACTATACTGTATATAGGGAATAGGGTGCTGAAGTAGTGCACTATACTGTATATGGGGAATAGGGTCCTAAGTAGTGTACTATACTGTATATAGGGAATAGGGTGCCTAAGTAGTGCACTATACTGTATATGGGGAATAGGGTGCCTAAGTAGTGCACTATACTGTATATGGGGAATAGGGTGCCTAAGTAGTGTACTATACTGTATATAGGGAATAGGGTGCCTAAGTAGTGCACTATATTGTATATGGGGAATAGGGTGCCTAAGTAGTGCACTATACTGTATATGGGGAATAGGGTGCCTAAGTAGTGCACTATACTGTATATGGGGAATAGGGTGCCTAAGTAGAACACTATACTGTATATAGGGAATAGGGTGCCTAAGTAGTGCACTATATTGTATATAGGGAATAGGGTGCCTAAGTAGTGCACTATAATGTATATGGGGAATAGGGTGCCTAAGTAGTGCACTATACTGTATATGGGGAATAGGGTGCCTAAGTAGAACACTATACTGTATATAGGGAATAGGGTGCCTAAGTAGTGCACTATACTGTATATAGGGAATAGGGTGCCTAAGTAGTGCACTATAATGTATATGGGGAATAGGGTGCCTAAGTAGTGCACTATACTGTATATGGGGAATAGGGTGCCTAAGTAGTGCACTATACTGTATATAGGGAATAGGGTGCCTAAGTAGTGCACTATAATTTATATGGGGAATAGGGTGCCTAAGTAGTGCACTATACTGTATATGGGGAATAGGGTGCCTAAGTAGTGCACTATACTGTATATAGGGAATAGGGTGCCTAAGCAGCTGCCTCCTCCAGCCAACACAAAGTGTATAGAGCGCACCAACGTCACACAACATAAATGCGATACAAAGCAAATTAGCTTCGTGAAAACACACGGAAAAGAACAAACGCTTAGGCTAGTGCGTACAAACACGTAACACACAAATAATTTCACGCAAAGATAATCCTAATAAAGATGATAATAATAATGACGATAATGATAATGCTAACTATGATGATAATGATAATTTTGAATATCAATGAACATTATATGATTTTGGAATATGGACTAATATCTAATTAATGTTGGTCAATGACATCATCCTTCGACAGCGGTTAACGGAAGATCTAACGGAGTTCATGTATGATTGATGTTGTGTGGTTTACCTCAACAGAGACCTAAAAGGACATGGACATGAAGCCTCTGATGATTCTACTGCTAGCAGGTAATACACTGTGTTTGAGTTTGTGTGTGTTCCTTAGTGGTTAACCTTTCCTTAGAACAAAAACGTTATATATCTCATGAGGGGATGCACAGCCACATTCTAAAACTGTAGCTAGAAAAAAGGGTTATGTCTTTATCAGCCGATAGATGTTAATTTCATACCCCCGTTGTTGCAGCACACTTCCTGTACAGCAGGAAATGTAGACGTGTTGTGTATAAAGGTTTTTAAAAAATACTTTTTTAGTTTGTAAATTTCCGATTTTAAAATGTCAGACTTAATGTTGTCAACACTACCACTCTTGCAGCAGCTGTCACCACCACCGCTCCTGCAGTAGCTGTTACATACACCGCCCCTGCAGTATCTGGTACCACCACCCGTCCTGCAGCAGCTGTCACCAACACCGCCCCTGCAGTATCTGGTACCACCACCAGTCCTGCTGCAGCTGTTACCACCACCCGTCCTGCAGCACCTGTCACCACCACCGCCCCTGCAGCAGCTGTCACCACTAACATCCCTGGAGCACCTGTCCCCACCACCGCCCCTGCAGCAGCTGTCACCACCACCGCCCCTGCAGTAGCTGTCACCACCACTGCCCCTGCAGCAGCTGTCACCACCACCGCCCCTGCAGTACCTGTCACCACCACCGCCCCTGCAGCACCTGTCACCACCACCTCCCCTGCAGTAGCTGGTACCACCACCAGTCCTGCAGCAGCTGTTACCACCACCCGTCCTGCAGCACCTGTCACCACCACCGCCCCTGCAGCAGTTGTGACCACTACTGCCCCTGCAGCACCTGTCACCACCACCGCCCCTGCAGCAGTTGTGACCACTACCGCCCCTGCAGCAGCTGTCACCACCACCGCCCCTGCAGCTCCTATCACCACTACCGCATCTGCAGCAGCTGTCACCACCACTGCCCCTGCAGCTCCTATCACCACTACCGCACCTGCAGCAGCTGTCACCACCACTGCCCCTGCAGCTCCTATCACCACTACCGCACCTGCAGCAGCTGTCACCACCACGGCTCATGCAGCAGCTGTCACCACCACTGCCCCTGCAGCAGCTGTCACCACCACCGCCCCTGCAGCAGCTGTCACCACCACTGCCCCTGCAGCACCTGTCCCCACCACCGCCCCTGCAGCAGCTGTCACCACCACCGCCCCTGCAGCAGCTGTCACCACCACCACCCCTGCAGCACCTGTCCCCACCACCGCCCCTGCAGCCGCTGTCACCACCACCGCCCCTGCAGCAGCTGTCAACCCCACCGCCCCTGCAGTAGCTGGTACCACCACCAGTCCTGCAGCAGCTGTTACCACCACCCGTCCTGCAGCACCTGTCACCACCACCGCCCCTGCAGCAGCTGTCACCACCACTGCCCCTGCAGCATCTGTCACCACCACCGCCCCTGCAGTAGCTGGTACCACCACCAGTCCTGCAGCAGCTGTTACCACCACCCGTCCTGCAGCACCTGTCACCACCACCGCCCCTGCAGCAGCTGTCACCACCACTGCCCCTGCAGCATCTGTCACCACCACCGCCCCTGCAGTAGCTGGTACCACCACCAGTCCTGCAGCAGCTGTTACCACCACCCGTCCTGCAGCACCTGTCACCACCACCGCCCCTGCAGCAGCTGTGACCACCACTGCCCCTGCAGCAGCTGTCACCACCACTGCCCCTGCAGCACCTGTCACCACCACTGCCCCTGCAGCAGCTGTCACCACCACCGCCCCTGCAGCACCTGTCACCACCACTGCCCCTGCAGCACCTGTCACCACCACTGCCCCTGCAGCACCTGTCACCACCACTGCCCCTGCAGCACCTGTCACCACCACCGCCCCTGCAGCACCTGTCACCACCACCGCCCCTGCAGCAGCTGTCACCACCACTGCCCCTGCAGCAGCTGTCACCACTACCACCCCTGCAGCAGCTGTCACCACCACCGCCCCTGCAGCAGCTGTGACCACCACCGCCCCTGCAGCAGCTGTCACCACCACCGCCCCTGCAGCAGCTGTCACCACCACTGCCCCTGCAGCAGCTGCCACCACCACTGCCCCTGCAGCAGCTGCCACAACCACCGCCCCTGCAGTAGCTGTCACCACCACCGCCCCTGCAGCAGCTGTCACCACCACCGCCCCTGCAGCAGCTGTCACCACCACCGCCCCTGCAGCAGCTGTCACCACCACTGCCCCTGCAGCAGCTGCCACAACCACCACCCCTGCAGTAGCTGTCACCACCACCGCCCCTGCAGCAGCTGTCAACATCACCGCCCCTGCAGTAGCTGGTACCACCACGAGTCCTGCAGCAGCTGGTACCACCACCCGTCCTGCAGCACCTGTCACCACCACCGCCCCTGCAGCAGCTGTGACCACCACCGCCCCTGCAGCAGCTGTCACCACCACTGCCCCTGCAGCAGCTGTCACCACCACCGCCCCTGCAGCAGCTGTCACCACCACTGCCCCTGCAGCAGCTGCCACCACCACTGCCCCTGCAGCAGCTGCCACAACCACCGCCCCTGCAGTAGCTGTCACCACCACCGCCCCTGCAGCAGCTGTCACCACCACCGCCCCTGCAGCAGCTGTCACCACCACCGCCCCTGCAGCAGCTGTCACCACCACTGCCCCTGCAGCAGCTGCCACAACCACCGCCCCTGCAGTAGCTGTCACCATCACTGCCCCTGCAGCAGCTGTCACCATCACCGCCCCTGCAGTAGCTGGTACCACCACGAGTCCTGCAGCAGCTGTTACCACCACCCGTCCTGCAGCACCTGTCACCACCACCGCCCCTGCAGCAGCTGTCACCACCACCGCCCCTGCAGCACCTGTCACCACCACCGCCCCTGCAGTATCTGGTACCACCACCAGTCCTGCAGCACCTGTCACCACCACCGCCCCTGCAGTATCTGGTATCACCACCCGTCCTGCAGCAGCTGTTACCACCACCCGTCCTGCAGCACCTGTCACCACCACCGCCCCTGCAGCAGCTGTCACCACCACCGCCCCTGCAGCACCTGTCACCACCACCGCCCCTGCAGTATCTGGTACCACCACCCGTCCTGCAGCACCTGTCACAATCACCGCCCCTGCAGCAGCTGTCACCACCACCGCCCCTGCAGCCGCTGTCACCACCACCGCCCCTGCAGCAGCTGTCACCCCCACCGCCCCTGCAGTATCTGGTACCACCACCCGTCCTGCAGCAGCAGTTACCACCACCCGTCCTGCAGCACCTGTCACCACCACCGCCCCTGCAGCAGCTGTCACCACCACCGCCCCTGCAGCACCTGTCACCACCACCGCCCCTGCAGTATCTGGTACCACCACCCGTCCTGCAGCACCTGTCACAATCACCGCCCCTGCAGCAGCTGTCACCACCACCGCCCCTGCAGCAGCTGTCACCACCACCGCCCCTGCAGCAGTTGTGACCACCACTGCCCCTGCAGCACCTGTCACCACCACCGCCCCTGCAGCAGCTGTCACCACCACCGCAGCACCTGTCACCACCACCGCCCCTGCAGTAGCTGGTACCACCACCAGTCCTGCAGCAGCTGTTACCACCACCCGTCCTGCAGCAGCTGTCACCACCACCGCCCCTGCAGCACCTGTCACCACCACCGCCCCTGCAGTAGCTGGTACCACCACCAGTCCTGCAGCAGCTGTTACCACCACCCGTCCTGCAGCAGCTGTCACCACCACCGCACCTGCAGCAGCTGCGACCACCACCACCCCTGCAGCACCTGTCACCACCACTGCCCCTGCAGCACCTGTCACCACCACCGCCCCTGCAGTATCTGGTACCACCACCCGTCCTGCAGCACCTGTCACCACCACCGCCCCTGCAGCATTTGTGACCACTACTGCCCCTGCAGCACCTGTCACCACCACTGCCCCTGCAGCACCTGTCACCACCACTGCCCCTGCAGCACCTGTCACCACCACCGCCCCTGCAGTATCTGGTACCACCACCCGTCCTGCAGCACCTGTCACCACCACCGCCCCTGCAGCAGTTGTGACCACCACTGCCCCTGCAGCACCTGTCACCACCACTGCCCCTGCAGCACCTGTCACCACCACTGCCCCTGCAGCACCTGTCACCACCACCGCCCCTGCAGTATCTGGTACCACCACCCGTCCTGCAGCACCTGTCACCACCACCGCCCCTGCAGCAGCTGTCACCAATACCACCCCTGCAGCCGCTGTCACCACCACCGCCCCTGCAGTAGCTGGTACCACCACCAGTCCTGCAGCAGCTGTTACCACCACTCGTCCTGCAGCACCTGTCACCACCACCGCCCCTGCAGCAGTTGTGACCACTACTGCCCCTGCAGCAGCTGTCACCACCACCGCCCCTGCAGCAGCTGTCACCACCACCGCCCCTGCAGCATCTGTCACCACCACCGCCCCTGCAGTAGCTGGTACCACCACCAGTCCTGCAGCAGCTGTTACCACCACTCGTCCTGCAGCACCTGTCACCACCACTGCCCCTGCAGCAGTTGTGACCACTACTGCCCCTGCAGCAGCTGTCACCACCACCGCCCCTGCAGCAGCTGTGACCACCACTGCCCCTGCAGCACCTGTCACCACCACTGCCCCTGCAGCACCTATCACCACCACCGCCCCTGCAGCAGCTGTCACCACCACCGCCCCTGCAGCAGCTGTCACCACCACTGCCCCTGCAGCACCTGTCACCACCACTGCCCCTGCAGCACCTGTCACCACCACCGCCCCTGCAGCTCCTATCACCACTACCGCACCTGCAGGTACCACCACCAGTCCTGCAGCAGCTGTTACCACCACCCGTCCTGCAGCAGCTGTCACCACCACCGCCCCTGCAGCACCTGTCACCACCACCGCCCCTGCAGTAGCTGGTACCACCACCAGTCCTGCAGCAGCTGTTACCACCACCCGTCCTGCAGCAGCTGTCACCACCACCGCACCTGCAGCAGCTGCGACCACCACCACCCCTGCAGCACCTGTCACCACCACTGCCCCTGCAGCACCTGTCACCACCACCGCCCCTGCAGTATCTGGTACCACCACCCGTCCTGCAGCACCTGTCACCACCACCGCCCCTGCAGCATTTGTGACCACTACTGCCCCTGCAGCACCTGTCACCACCACTGCCCCTGCAGCACCTGTCACCACCACTGCCCCTGCAGCACCTGTCACCACCACCGCCCCTGCAGTATCTGGTACCACCACCTGTCCTGCAGCACCTGTCACCACCACCGCCCCTGCAGCAGTTGTGACCACCACTGCCCCTGCAGCACCTGTCACCACCACTGCCCCTGCAGCACCTGTCACCACCACTGCCCCTGCAGCACCTGTCACCACCACCGCCCCTGCAGTATCTGGTACCACCACCCGTCCTGCAGCACCTGTCACCACCACCGCCCCTGCAGCAGCTGTCACCAATACCACCCCTGCAGCCGCTGTCACCACCACCGCCCCTGCAGTAGCTGGTACCACCACCAGTCCTGCAGCAGCTGTTACCACCACTCGTCCTGCAGCACCTGTCACCACCACCGCCCCTGCAGCAGTTGTGACCACTACTGCCCCTGCAGCAGCTGTCACCACCACCGCCCCTGCAGCAGCTGTCACCACCACCGCCCCTGCAGCATCTGTCACCACCACCGCCCCTGCAGTAGCTGGTACCACCACCAGTCCTGCAGCAGCTGTTACCACCACTCGTCCTACAGCACCTGTCACCACCACTGCCCCTGCAGCAGTTGTGACCACTACTGCCCCTGCAGCAGCTGTCACCACCACCGCCCCTGCAGCAGCTGTGACCACCACTGCCCCTGCAGCACCTGTCACCACCACTGCCCCTGCAGCACCTGTCACCACCACCGCCCCTGCAGCAGCTGTCACCACCACCGCCCCTGCAGCAGCTGTCACCACCACTGCCCCTGCAGCACCTGTCACCACCACTGCCCCTGCAGCACCTGTCACCACCACCGCCCCTGCAGCTCCTATCACCACTACCGCACCTGCAGCAGCTGTCACCACCACCGCCCCTGCAGCAGCTGTCACCACCACCGCCCCTGCAGCAGCTGTCACCACCACTGCCCCTGCAGCAGCTGCCACAGCCACCGCCCCTGCAGTAGCTGTCACCACCACCGCCCCTGCAGCAGCTGTGACCACCACCGCCCCTGCAGCAGCTGTCACCACCACCGCCCCTGCAGCAGCTGTCACCACCACCGCCCCTGCAGCAGCTGTCACCACCACTGCCCCTGCAGCAGCTGCCACAACCACCGCCCCTGCAGTAGCTGTCAGCACCACCGCCCCTGCAGCAGCTGTCACCATCACCGCCCCTGCAGTAGCTGGTACCACCACCAGTCCTGCAGCAGCTGTTACCACCACCGCCCCTGCAGTAGCTGGTACCACCACCAGTCCTGCAGCAGCTGTTACCACCACCCGTCCTGCAGCACCTGTCACCACCACCGCCCCTGCAGCAGCTGTCACCACCACCGCCCCTGCAGCACCTGTCACTACCACCGCCCCTGCAGTAGCTGGTACCACCACCAGTCCTGCAGCAGCTGTTACCACCACACGTCCTGCAGCACCTGTCACCACCACAGCCCCTGCAGCAGTTGTGACCACTACTGCCCCTGCAGCACCTGTCACCACCACCGCCCCTGCAGCAGGTGTCACCACCACCGCCCCTGCAGTAGCTGGTACCACCACCAGTCCTGCAGCAGCTGTTACCACCACCCGTCCTGCAGCAGCTGTGACCACCACCGCCCCTGCAGCAGCTGTCACCACCACTGCCCCTGCAGCAGCTGTCACCACCACCGCCCCTGCAGCAGCTGTCACCACCACCACCCCTGCAGCAGCTGTCACCACAACCACCCCTGCAGCAGCTGTCACCACTACCACCCCTGCAGCAGCTGTCACCACCACCGCCCCTGCAGCAGCTGTCACCACCACCGCCCCTGCAGCAGCTGTCACCACCACTGCCCCTGCAGCACCTGTCACCACCACTGCCCCTGCAGCACCTGTCACCACCACCGCCCCTGCAGCTCCTATCACCACTACCGCACCTGCAGCAGCTGTCACCACCACCGCCCCTGCAGCAGCTGTCACCACCACTGCCCCTGCAGCAGCTGCCACAACCACCGCCCCTGCAGTAGCTGCCACAACCACCGCCCCTGCAGCAGCTGTCACCACCACCGCCCCTGCAGCAGCTGTCACCACCACCGCCCCTGCAGCAGCTGTCACCACCACCGCCCCTGCAGCAGCTGTCACCACCACTGCCCCTGCAGCAGCTGCCACAACCACCGCCCCTGCAGTAGCTGTCACCACCACCGCCCCTGCAGCAGCTGTCACCATCACCGCCCCTGCAGTAGCTGGTACCACCACCAGTCCTGCAGCAGCTGTTACCACCACCGCCCCTGCAGTAGCTGGTACCACCACCAGTCCTGCAGCAGCTGTTACCACCACCCGTCCTGCAGCACCTGTCACCACCACCGCCCCTGCAGCAGCTGTCACCACCACCGCCCCTGCAGCACCTGTCACTACCACCGCCCCTGCAGTAGCTGGTACCACCACCAGTCCTGCAGCAGCTGTTACCACCACACGTCCTGCAGCACCTGTCACCACCACAGCCCCTGCAGCAGTTGTGACCACTACTGCCCCTGCAGCACCTGTCACCACCACCGCCCCTGCAGCAGGTGTCACCACCACCGCCCCTGCAGTAGCTGGTACCACCACCAGTCCTGCAGCAGCTGTTACCACCACCCGTCCTGCAGCAGCTGTGACCACCACCGCCCCTGCAGCAGCTGTCACCACCACCCGTCCTGCAGCAGCTGTCACCACCACCGCCCCTGCAGTAGCTGTCACCACCACCACCCCTGCAGCAGCTGTCACCACAACCACCCCTGCAGCAGCTGTCACCACTACCACCCCTGCAGCAGCTGTCACCACCACCGCCCCTGCAGCAGCTGTCACCACCACCGCCCCTGCAGCAGCTGTCACCACCACCGCCCCTGCAGCACCTGTCACCACCACAGCCCCTGCAGCAGTTGTGACCACTACTGCCCCTGCAGCAGCTGTCACCACCACCGCCCCTGCAGCAGTTGTGACCACTACTGCCCCTGCAGCAGCTGTCACCACCACCGCCCCTGCAGCACCTGTCACCACCACCGCCCCTGCAGCAGTTGTGACCACTACTGCCCCTGCAGCACCTGTCACCACCACTGCCCCTGCAGCACCTGTCACCACCACCGCCCCTGCAGCACCTGTCACCACCACCGCCCCTGCAGCACCTGTCACCACCACCGCCCCTGCAGTAGCTGGTACCACCACCCGTCCTGCAGCAGCTGTTACCACAACCCGTCCTGCAGAACCTGTCACCACCACCGCCCCTGCAGCAGCTGTCACCACCACTGCCCCTGCAGCAGCTGTCACCACCACCGCCCCTGCAGCAGCTGTCACCACCACTGCCCCTGCAGCAGCTGTCACCACCACTGCCCCTGCAGCAGCTGTCACCACCACCGCCCCTGCAGCAGCTGTCACCACCACCTCTCCTGCAGCAGCTGCGACCACCACCGCCCCTGCAGCAGCTGTCACCACCACTGCCCCTGCAGCAGCTGTCCCCACCACCGCCCCTGCAGCAGCTGTCACCACCACTGCCCCTGCAGCAGCTGTCACCACCACCGCCCCTGCAGCAGCTGTCACCACCACTGCACCTGCAGCAGCTGCGACCACCACCACCCCTGCAGCAGCTGTCACCACCACTGCCCCTGCAGCACCTGTCACCACCACCGCCCCTGCAGCTCCTATCACCACTACCGCACCTGCAGCAGCTGTCACCACCACCGCCCCTGCAGCAGCTGTCACCACCACCGCCCCTGCAGCAGCTGTCACCACCACTGCCCCTGCAGCAGCTGACACAACCACCGCCCCTGCAGTAGCTGTCACCACCACCGCCCCTGCAGCAGCTGTCACCATCACCGCCCCTGCAGTAGCTGTCACCACCACCGCCCCTGCAGCAGCTGTCACCATCACCGCCCCTGCAGTAGCTGTCACCACCACCGCCCCTGCAGCAGCTGTCACCATCACCGCCCCTGCAGTAGCTGTCACCACCACCGCCCCTGCAGCAGCTGTCACCATCACCGCCCCTGCAGTAGCTGTCACCACCACCGCCCCTGCAGTAGCTGTCACCACCACCGCCCCTGCAGCAGCTGTCACCATCACCGCCCCTGCAGTAGCTGGTACCACCACCAGTCCTGCAGCAGCTGTTACCACCACCCGTCCTGCAGCACCTGTCACCACCACCGCCCCTGCAGCAGCTGTCACCACCACCGCCCCTGCAGCACCTGTCACCACCACCGCCCCTGCAGTAGCTGGTACCACCACCAGTCCTGCAGCAGCTGTTACCACCACACGTCCTGCAGCACCTGTCACCACCACAGCCCCTGCAGCAGTTGTGACCACTACTGCCCCTGCAGCACCTGTCACCACCACCGCCCCTGCAGCAGTTGTGACCACTACTGCCCCTGCAGCACCTGTCACCACCACCGCCCCTGCAGCAGCTGTCACCACCACCGCCCCTGCAGCAGCTGTCACCACCACCGCCCCTGCAGCAGCTGTCACCACCACCGCCCCTGCAGCAGCTGTCACCACCACCGCCCCTGCAGCACCTGTCACCACCACCGCCCCTGCAGCAGTTGTGACCACTACTGCCCCTGCAGCAGCTGTCACCACCACCGCCCATGCAGCAGCTGTCACCACCACTGCCCCTGCAGCAGCTGTCACCACTACCGCCCCTGCAGTAGCTGTCACCACCACCACCCCTGCAGCACCTGTCACCACCACTGCCCCTGCAGCACCTGTCACCACCACTGCCCCTGCAGCACCTGTCACCACCACCGCCCCTGCAGCTCCTATCACCACTACCGCACCTGCAGCAGCTGTCACCACCACCGCCCCTGCAGCAGCTGTCACCACCACTGCCCCTGCAGCAGCTGCCACAACCACCGCCCCTGCAGTAGCTGTCACCACCACTGCCCCTGCAGCAGCTGTCACCACCACCGCCCCTGCAGCAGCTGTCACCACCACCGCCCCTGCAGCAGCTGTCACCACCACCGCCCCTGCAGTAGCTGTCACCACCACCGCCCCTGCAGCAGCTGTCACCATCACCGCCCCTGCAGTAGCTGGTACCACCACCAGTCCTGCAGCAGCTGTTACCACCACCCGTCCTGCAGCACCTGTCACCACCACCGCCCCTGCAGCAGCTGTCACCACCACAGCCCCTGCAGCACCTGTCACCACCACCGCCCCTGCAGTAGCTGGTACCACCACCAGTCCTGCAGCAGCTGTTACCACCACACGTCCTGCAGCACCTGTCACCACCACAGCTCCTGCAGCAGTTGTGACCACTACTGCCCCTGCAGCACCTGTCACAACCACAGCCCCTGCAGCACCTGTCACCACCACCGCCCCTGCAGCACCTGTCACCACCACCGCCCCTGCAGCAGCTGTCACCACCACCGCCCCTGCAGTAGCTGGTACCACCACCAGTCCTGCAGCAGCTGTTACCACCACCCGTCCTGCAGCAGCTGTGACCACTACCACCCCTGCAGCAGCTGTGACCACCACCGCCCCTGCAGCAGCTGTCACCACCACCGCCCCTGCAGCAGCTGTCACCACCACCGCCCCTGCAGCAGCTGTCACCACCACGGCTCATGCAGCAGCTGTCACCACCACTGCCCCTGCAGCACCTGTCACCACAACCACCACTGCAGCAGCTGTCACCACTACCACCCCTGCAGCAGCTGTCACCACCACCGCCCCTGCAGCACCTGTCACCACCACCGCCCCTGCAGCAGTTGTGACCACTACTGCCCCTGCAGCAGCTGTCACCACTACCACCCCTGCAGCAGCTGTCACCACCACCGCCCCTGCAGCAGCTGTCACCACCACCGCCCCTGCAGCAGCTGTCACCACCACCGCCCCTGCAGCACCTGTCACCACCACCGCCCCTGCAGCAGCTGTCACCACCACCGCCCCTGCAGCACCTGTCACCACCACCGCCCCTGCAGCAGTTGTGACCACTACTGCCCCTGCAGCAGCTGTCACCACTACTGCCCCTGCAGCAGCTGTCACCACTACTGCCCCTGCAGCAGCTGTCACCACTACTGCCCCTGCAGCAGCTGTCACCACCACCGCCCCTGCAGCAGTTGTGACCACTACTGCCCCTGCAGCAGCTGTCACCATCACCGCCCCTGCAGCAGCTGTCACCACCACCGCCCCTGCAGCAGCTGTCACCACCACCGCCCCTGCAGTAGCTGTCACCACCACAGCCCCTGCAGCACCTGTCACCACCACCGCCCCTGCAGTAGCTGGTACCACCACCAGTCCTGCAGCAGCTGTTACCACCACACGTCCTGCAGCACCTGTCACCACCACAGCTCCTGCAGCAGTTGTGACCACTACTGCCCCTGCAGCACCTGTCACCACCACAGCCCCTGCAGCACCTGTCACCACCACCGCCCCTGCAGCACCTGTCACCACCACCGCCCCTGCAGCAGCTGTCACCACCACCGCCCCTGCAGTAGCTGGTACCACCACCAGTCCTGCAGCAGCTGTTACCACCACCCGTCCTGCAGCAGCTGTGACCACTACCACCCCTGCAGCAGCTGTGACCACCACCGCCCCTGCAGCAGCTGTCACCACCACCGCCCCTGCAGCAGCTGTCACCACCACCGCCCCTGCAGCAGCTGTCACCACCACGGCTCATGCAGCAGCTGTCACCACCACTGCCCCTGCAGCACCTGTCACCACAACCACCACTGCAGCAGCTGTCACCACTACCACCCCTGCAGCAGCTGTCACCACCACCGCCCCTGCAGCACCTGTCACCACCACCGCCCCTGCAGCAGTTGTGACCACTACTGCCCCTGCAGCAGCTGTCACCACTACCACCCCTGCAGCAGCTGTCACCACCACCGCCCCTGCAGCAGCTGTCACCACCACCGCCCCTGCAGCAGCTGTCACCACCACCGCCCCTGCAGCACCTGTCACCACCACCGCCCCTGCAGCAGTTGTGACCACTACTGCCCCTGCAGCAGCTGTCACCACTACTGCCCCTGCAGCAGCTGTCACCACTACTGCCCCTGCAGCAGCTGTCACCACTACTGCCCCTGCAGCAGCTGTCACCACCACCGCCCCTGCAGCAGTTGTGACCACTACTGCCCCTGCAGCAGCTGTCACCACCACCGCCCCTGCAGCAGCTGTCACCACCACCGCCCCTGCAGTAGCTGTCACCACCACCGCCCCTGCAGCAGCTGTGACCACCACCGCCCCTGCAGTAGCTGTCACCACCACCTCCCCTGCAGCAGCTGTCACCATCACCGCCCCTGCAGCAGCTGTCACCACCACCGCCCCTGCAGCAGCTGTCACCACCACCGCCCCTGCAGTAGCTGTCACCACCACCGCCCCTGCAGCAGCTGTCACCATCACCGCCCCTGCAGTAGCTGGTACCACCACCAGTCCTGCAGCAGCTGTTACCACCACCCGTCCTGCAGCACCTGTCACCACCACCGCCCCTGCAGCAGCTGTCACCACCACCGCCCCTGCAGCACCTGTCACCACCACCGCCCCTGCAGTAGCTGGTACCACCACCAGTCCTGCAGCAGCTGTTACCACCACACGTCCTGCAGCACCTGTCACCACCACAGCTCCTGCAGCAGTTGTGACCACTACTGCCCCTGCAGCACCTGTCACCACCACAGCCCCTGCAGCACCTGTCACCACCACCGCCCCTGCAGCACCTGTCACCACCACCGCCCCTGCAGCAGCTGTCACCACCACCGCCCCTGCAGTAGCTGGTACCACCACCAGTCCTGCAGCAGCTGTTACCACCACCCGTCCTGCAGCAGCTGTGACCACTACCACCCCTGCAGCAGCTGTGACCACCACCGCCCCTGCAGCAGCTGTCACCACCACCGCCCCTGCAGCAGCTGTCACCACCACCGCCCCTGCAGCAGCTGTCACCACCACGGCTCATGCAGCAGCTGTCACCACCACTGCCCCTGCAGCACCTGTCACCACAACCACCACTGCAGCAGCTGTCACCACTACCACCCCTGCAGCAGCTGTCACCACCACCGCCCCTGCAGCACCTGTCACCACCACCGCCCCTGCAGCAGTTGTGACCACTACTGCCCCTGCAGCAGCTGTCACCACTACCACCCCTGCAGCAGCTGTCACCACCACCGCCCCTGCAGCAGCTGTCACCACCACCGCCCCTGCAGCAGCTGTCACCACCACCGCCCCTGCAGCACCTGTCACCACCACCGCCCCTGCAGCAGTTGTGACCACTACTGCCCCTGCAGCAGCTGTCACCTCTACTGCCCCTGCAGCAGCTGTCACCACTACTGCCCCTGCAGCAGCTGTCACCACTACTGCCCCTGCAGCAGCTGTCACCACCACCGCCCCTGCAGCAGTTGTGACCACTACTGCCCCTGCAGCAGCTGTCACCACCACCGCCCCTGCAGCAGCTGTCACCACCACCGCCCCTGCAGTAGCTGTCACCACCACCGCCCCTGCAGCAGCTGTGACCACCACCGCCCCTGCAGTAGCTGTCACCACCACCTCCCCTGCAGCAGCTGTCACCATCACCGCCCCTGCAGCAGCTGTCACCACCACCGCCCCTGCAGCAGCTGTCACCACCACCGCCCCTGCAGTAGCTGTCACCACCACCGCCCCTGCAGCAGCTGTCACCATCACCGCCCCTGCAGTAGCTGGTACCACCACCAGTCCTGCAGCAGCTGTTACCACCACCCGTCCTGCAGCACCTGTCACCACCACCGCCCCTGCAGCAGCTGTCACCACCACCGCCCCTGCAGCACCTGTCACCACCACCGCCCCTGCAGTAGCTGGTACCACCACCAGTCCTGCAGCAGCTGTTACCACCACACGTCCTGCAGCACCTGTCACCACCACAGCCCCTGCAGCAGTTGTGACCACTACTGCCCCTGCAGCACCTGTCACCACCACAGCCCCTGCAGCACCTGTCACCACCACCGCCCCTGCAGCACATGTCACCACCACCGCCCCTGCAGCAGCTGTCACCACCACCGCCCCTGCAGTAGCTGGTACCACCACCAGTCCTGCAGCAGCTGTTACCACCACCCGTCCTGCAGCAGCTGTGACCACTACCACCCCTGCAGCAGCTGTGACCACCACCGCCCCTGCAGCAGCTGTGACCACTACCACCCCTGCAGCAGCTGTCACCACCACGGCTCATGCAGCAGCTGTCACCACCACTGCCCCGGCAGCAGCTGTCACCACCACCGCCCCTGCAGCAGCTGTCACCACCACCGCCCCTGCAGCAGCTGTCACCACCACCGCCCCTGCAGCAGCTGTCACCACCACGGCTCATGCAGCAGCTGTCACCACCACTGCCCCTGCAGCACCTGTCACCACAACCACCACTGCAGCAGCTGTCACCACTACCACCCCTGCAGCAGCTGTCACCACCACCGCCCCTGCAGCACCTGTCACCACCACCGCCCCTGCAGCAGTTGTGACCACTACTGCCCCTGCAGCAGCTGTCACCACTACCACCCCTGCAGCAGCTGTCACCACCACCGCCCCTGCAGCAGCTGTCACCACCACCGCCCCTGCAGCAGCTGTCACCACCACCGCCCCTGCAGCACCTGTCACCACCACCGCCCCTGCAGCAGTTGTGACCACTACTGCCCCTGCAGCAGCTGTCACCACTACTGCCCCTGCAGCAGCTGTCACCACTACTGCCCCTGCAGCAGCTGTCACCACTACTGCCCCTGCAGCAGCTGTCACCACCACCGCCCCTGCAGCAGTTGTGACCACTACTGCCCCTGCAGCAGCTGTCACCACTACTGCCCCTGCAGCAGCTGTCACAACCACCGCACCTGCAGCAGCTGCGACCACCACCACCCCTGCAGCACCTGTCACCTCCACTGCCCCTGCAGCACCTGTCACCACCACCGCCCCTGCAGCTCCTATCACCACTACCGCACCTGCAGCAGCTGTCACCACCACCGCCCCTGCAGCAGCTGTCTCCACCACCCCCCCTGCAGCAGCTGTCACCACCACCGCCCCTGCAGCAGCTGTGACCACCACCGCCCCTGCAGTAGCTGTCACCACCACCGCCCCTGCAGCAGCTGTCACCACCACCGCCCCTGCAGTAGCTGTCACCACCACCGCCCCTGCAGCAGCTGTCACCACCACCGCCCCTGCAGTAGCTGTCACCACCACCACCCCTGCAGTAGCTGTCACCACCACCGCCCCTGCAGTAGCTGTCACCACCACCGCCCCTGCAGCAGCTGTCACCACCACCACCCCTGCAGTAGCTGTCACCACCACCGCCCCTGCAGCAGCTGTCACCACCACCGCCCCTGCAGTAGCTGTCACCACCACCGCCCCTGCAGCAGCTGTGACCACCACCGCCCCTGCAGCAGCTGTCACCACCACCGCCCCTGCAGCAGCTGTCACCACCACCACCCCTGCAGTAGCTGTCACCACCACCGCCCCTGCAGTAGCTGTCACCACAACCGCCCCTGCAGCAGCTGTCACCACCACCGCCCCTGCAGTAGCTGTCACCACCACCGCCCCTGCAGCAGCTGTTACCACCACCGCCCCTGCAGCAGCTGTCACCACCACCGCCCCTGCAGCAGCTGTCACCACCACCGCCCCTGCAGCACCTGTCACCACCACCGCCCCTGCAGTAGCTGGTACCACCACCAGTCCTGCAGCAGCTGTTACCACCACACGTCCTGCAGCACCTGTCACCACCACAGCCCCTGCAGCAGTCGTGACCACTACTGCCCCTGCAGCACCTGTCACCACCACCGCCCCTGCAGCAGTTGTGACCACTACTGCCCCTGCAGCACCTGTCACCACCACCGCCCCTGCAGCAGCTGTCACAACCACCTCCCCTGCAGTAGCTGGTACCACCACCAGTCCTGCAGCAGCTGTTACCACCACCCGTCCTGCAGCAGCTGTCACCACCACCGCCCCTGCAGCAGCTGTGACCACCACTGCCCCTGCAGCAGCTGTCACCACCACCGCCCCTGCAGCAGCTGTCACCACCACCGCCCCTGCAGCAGCTGTCACCACCACCGCCCCTGCAGCACCTGTCACCACCACCGCCCCTGCAGCAGCTGCCACCACCACCGCCCCTGCAGTAGCTGTCACCACCACCACCCCTGCAGCAGCTGTCACCACCACCGCCCCTGCAGTAGCTGTTACCACCACCAGTCCTGCAGCAGCTGTTACCACCACCCGTCCTGCAGCACCTGTCACCACCACCGCCCCTGCAGCACCTGTCACCACCACCGCCCCTGCAGCAGCTGTCACAACCACCGCCCCTGCAGTAGCTGTCACCACCACCACCCCTGCAGCAGCTGCCACAACCACCGCCCCTGCAGTAGCTGTCACCACCACCACCCCTGCAGCAGCTGTCACCACCACCGCCCCTGCAGTAGCTGTCACCACCACCGCCCCTGCAGCAGCTGCCACAACCACCGCCCCTGCAGTAGCTGTCACCACCACCGCCCCTGCAGTAGCTGTCACCACCACCGCCCCTGCAGCAGCTGCCACAACCACCGCTCATGCAGCAGCTGTCACCACCACCGCCCCTGCAGCAGCTGTCACCACCACCGCCCCTGCAGCAGCTGTCACCACCACGGCTCATGCAGCAGCTGTCACCACCACTGCCCCTGCAGCACCTGTCACCACAACCACCCCTGCAGCAGCTGTCACCACTACCACCCCTGCAGCAGCTGTCATCACCACCGCCCCTGCAGCAGCTGTCACCACCACCGCCCCTGCAGCAGCTGTCACCACCACCGCCCCTGCAGCAGCTGTCACCACCACCGCCCCTGCAGCACCTGTCACCACCACCGCCCCTGCAGCAGTTGTGACCACTACTGCCCCTGCAGCAGCTGTCACCACCACCGCCCCTGCAGCAGCTGTCACCACCACCGCCCCTGCAGCAGCTGTCACCACCACCGCCCCTGCAGCAGCTGTCACCACCACCGCCCCTGCAGCACCTGTCACCACCACTGCCCCTGCAGCACCTGTCACCACCACCGCCCCTGCAGCAGCTGTCACCACCACCGCCCCTGCAGCACCTGTCACCACCACCGCCCCTGCAGTAGCTGGTACCACCACCAGTCCTGCAGCAGCTGTTACCACCACCCGTCCTGCAGCAGCTGTCACCACCACTGCCCCTGCAGCAGCTGTCACCACCACCGCCCCTGCAGCAGCTGTCACCACTACCACCCCTGCAGCAGCTGTCACCACTACCACCCCTGCAGCAGCTGTCACCACTACCACCCCTGCAGCAGCTGTCACCACCACCGCCCCTGCAGCAGCTGTCACCACCACCGCCCCTGCAGCAGCTGTCACCACCACCGCCCCTGCAGCACCTGTCACCACCACCGCCCCTGCAGCACCTGTCACCACCACCGCCCCTGCAGCAGCTGTCACCACCACCGCCCCTGCAGCAGCTGTCCCCACCACCGCCCCTGCAGCCTCTGTCACCACCACCGCCCCTGCAGCAGCTGTCACCACCACCGCCCCTGCAGTAGCTGGTACCACCACCAGTCCTGCAGCAGCTGTTACCACCACCCGTCCTGCAGCACCTGTCACCACCACCGCCCCTGCAGCAGTTGTGACCACCACCGCCCCTGCAGCAGCTGTCACCACTACCACCCCTGCAGCAGCTGTCACCACTACCACCCCTGCAGCAGCTGTCACCACTACCACCCCTGCAGCAGCTGTCACCACCACCGCCCCTGCAGCAGCTGTCACCACCACCGCCCCTGCAGCAGCTGTCACCACCACCGCCCCTGCAGCACCTGTCACCACCACCGCCCCTGCAGCACCTGTCACCACCACCGCCCCTGCAGCAGCTGTCCCCACCACCGCCCCTGCAGCCTCTGTCACCACCACCGCCCCTGCAGCAGCTGTCACCACCACCGCCCCTGCAGTAGCTGGTACCACCACCAGTCCTGCAGCAGCTGTTACCACCACCCGTCCTGCAGCACCTGTCACCACCACCGCCCCTGCAGCAGTTGTGACCACTACCGCCCCTGCAGCACCTGTCACCACCACCGCCCCTGCAGTAGCTGGTACCACCACCAGTCCTGCAGCAGCTGTTACCACCACCCGTCCTGCAGCACCTGTCACCACCACCGCACCTGCAGCAGCTGTCACCACCACTGCCCCTGCAGCAGCTGGTACCACCACCGCTCCTGCAGCACCTGCCACCACCACCGCCCCTGCAGCACCTGTCACCACCACCGCCCCTGCAGCAGCTGTCACCACCACCGCCCCTGCAGCAGCTGTCACCACCACTGCCCCTGCAGCACCTGTCACCACCACTGCCCCTGCAGCAGCTGGTACCACCACCGCTCCTGCAGCACCTGCCACCACCACCGCCCCTGCAGCACCTGTCACCACCACCGCCCCTGCAGCAGCTGTCACCACCACCGCTCCTGCAGCACCTGCCACCACCACCGCCACTGCAGCACCTGTCACCACCACCGCCCCTGCAGCAGCTGTCACCAACACCGCCCCTGCAGCAGCTGTCACCACCACCGCCCCTGCAGCACCTGTCACCACCACCGCCCCTGCAGCAGCTGCCACCACCACCGCCCCTGCAGTAGCTGTCACCACCACCACCCCTGTAGCAGCTGTCACCACCACCGCCCCTGCAGTAGCTGTTACCACCACCAGTCCTGCAGCAGCTGTTACCACCACCCGTCCTGCAGCAGCTGTCACCACCACCGCCCCTGCAGCACCTGTCACCACCACCGCCCCTGCAGCAGCTGTCACAACCACCGCCCCTGCAGTAGCTGTCACCACCACCACCCCTGCAGCAGCTGCCACAACCACCGCCCCTGCAGCAGCTGTCACCACCACCACCCCTGCAGCAGCTGTCACCACCACCGCCCCTGCAGTAGCTGTCACCACCACCGCCCCTGCAGCAGCTGCCACAACCACCGCCCCTGCAGTAGCTGTCACCACCACCGCCCCTGCAGTAGCTGTCACCACCACCGCCCCTGCAGCAGCTGCCACAACCACCGCTCATGCAGCAGCTGTCACCACCACCGCCCCTGCAGCACCTGTCAACACCACCGCCCCTGCAGCAGCTGTCACCACCACCGCCCCTGCAGCAGCGGTCACCACCACCCCTGCAGCAGCTGTCACCACCACCGCCCCTGCGGCAGCTGTGACCACCACTGCCCCTGCAGCAGCTGTCACCACCACCGACCCTGCAGCAGCTGTCACCACTACCACCCCTGCAGCAGCTGTCACCACCACTGCCCCTGCAGCAGCTGTCACCACTACCACCCCTGCAGCAGCTGTCACCACTACCACCCCTGCAGCAGCTGTCACCACCACCGCCCCTGCAGCAGCTGTCGCCACTACCACCCCTGCAGCAGCTGTCACCACCACCATCCCTGCAGCAGCTGTCAGCACCACCGCTCCGACAGCAGCTGTTGCCACCACCGCTCCTGCAGCAGCTGTCACCACCACCGCCCCTGCAGCAGCTGTCACCACCACCGCCCCTGCAGCAGCTGTCACCACCACCGCTCCTGCAGCAGCTGTCACCACCGCCGCCCCTGCATCAGCTGTGACCACCACTGCCCCTGCAGCAGCTGTCACCACCACCACCACCCCTGCAGCTGCTGTCACCACCACCGTTCCTGCAGCAGCTGTCACCACCACTGCTCCTGCAGCAGCTGTCACCACCACCGTTCCTGCAGCACCTGTCACCACCACCACCCCTGCAGCACCTGTCACCACCACCACCGCTGCAGCAGCTGTCAATACCACTGCCCCTGCAGCAGCTGTCACCACCACCGCCCCTGCAGCAGCTGTCACCACCACCGCTCCTGCAGCAGCTGTCACCACCGCCGCCCCTGCATCAGCTGTAACCACCACCGCTCCTGCAGCAGCTGTTACCACCACCACTCCTGCAGCAGCTGTCACCACCACCGCTCCTGCAGCAGCTGGTACCACCACCGCCCCTGCAGCACCTGTCACCACCACCGTTCCTGCAGCAGCTGTCACCACCACCCGTCCTGCAGCAGCTGTCACCAATACCGCCCCTGCAGCAGCTGGTACCACCACCGCCCCTGCAGCACCTGTCACCACCACCGTTCCTGCAGCAGCTGTCACCACCACCGCTCCTGCAGTAGCTGGTACCACCACCCGTCCTGAAGCAGCTGTCACCACCACCGCCCCTGCAGCAGCTGTCACCACCACCGTTCCTGCAGCAGCTGTCACCACCACTGCTCCTGCAGCAGCTGTCACCACCACCGTTCCTGCAGCAGCTGTCACCACCACCACCGCCGCCCCTGCAGCAGGTGGCACCACCACCGTTCCTGCAGCAGCTGTCACCACCACCGCCCCTGCAGCAGCTGTCACCACCACCGTTCCTGCAGCAGCTGTCACCACCACCACCGCCGCCCCTGCAGCAGCTGTCACCACCACCGTTCCTGCAGCAGCTGTCACCACCACCGTTCCTGCAGCAGCTGTCACCACCACCGTTCCTGCAGCAGCTGTCACCACCACTGCTCCTGCAGCAGCTGTCACCACCACCGTTCCTGCAGCACCTGTCACCACCACCACCCCTGCAGCACCTGTCACCACCACCGCCCCTGCAGCAGCTGTCACCACCACCGCCCCTGCAGCAGCTGTCACCACCACCGCCCCTGCAGCACCTGTCACCACCACCACCGCCGCCCCTGCAGCACCTGTCACCACCACCACCGCCGCCCCTGCAGCAGCTGTCACCACCGCCGCCCCTGCAGCAGCTGTCACCACCACCACTCCTGCAGCACCTGTCACCACCACCACCACCCCTGCAGCAGCTGTCACCACCACCCGTCCTGCAGCAGCTGTCACAACCACCGCCCCTGCAGTAGCTGTCACCACCACCACCCCTGCAGCAGCTGCCACAACCACCGCCCCTGCAGCAGCTGTCACCACCACCACCCCTGCAGCAGCTGTCACCACCACCGCCCCTGCAGTAGCTGTCACCACCACCGCCCCTGCAGCAGCTGCCACAACCACCGCCCCTGCAGTAGCTGTCACCACCACCGCCCCTGCAGTAGCTGTCACCACCACCGCCCCTGCAGCAGCTGCCACAACCACCGCTCATGCAGCAGCTGTCACCACCACCGCCCCTGCAGCACCTGTCAACACCACCGCCCCTGCAGCAGCTGTCACCACCACCGCCCCTGCAGCAGCGGTCACCACCACCCCTGCAGCAGCTGTCACCACCACCGCCCCTGCGGCAGCTGTGACCACCACTGCCCCTGCAGCAGCTGTCACCACCACCGACCCTGCAGCAGCTGTCACCACTACCACCCCTGCAGCAGCTGTCACCACCACTGCCCCTGCAGCAGCTGTCACCACTACCACCCCTGCAGCAGCTGTCACCACTACCACCCCTGCAGCAGCTGTCACCACCACCGCCCCTGCAGCAGCTGTCGCCACTACCACCCCTGCAGCAGCTGTCACCACCACCACCCCTGCAGCAGCTGTCAGCACCACCGCTCCGACAGCAGCTGTTGCCACCACCGCTCCTGCAGCAGCTGTCACCACCACCGCCCCTGCAGCAGCTGTCACCACCACCGCCCCTGCAGCAGCTGTCACCACCACCGCTCCTGCAGCAGCTGTCACCACCGCCGCCCCTGCATCAGCTGTGACCACCACTGCCCCTGCAGCAGCTGTCACCACCACCACCACCCCTGCAGCTGCTGTCACCACCACCGTTCCTGCAGCAGCTGTCACCACCACTGCTCCTGCAGCAGCTGTCACCACCACCGTTCCTGCAGCACCTGTCACCACCACCACCCCTGCAGCACCTGTCACCACCACCACCGCTGCAGCAGCTGTCAATACCACTGCCCCTGCAGCAGCTGTCACCACCACCGCCCCTGCAGCAGCTGTCACCACCACCGCTCCTGCAGCAGCTGTCACCACCGCCGCCCCTGCATCAGCTGTAACCACCACCGCTCCTGCAGCAGCTGTTACCACCACCACTCCTGCAGCAGCTGTCACCACCACCGCTCCTGCAGCAGCTGGTACCACCACCGCCCCTGCAGCACCTGTCACCACCACCGTTCCTGCAGCAGCTGTCACCACCACCCGTCCTGCAGCAGCTGTCACCAATACCGCCCCTGCAGCAGCTGGTACCACCACCGCCCCTGCAGCACCTGTCACCACCACCGTTCCTGCAGCAGCTGTCACCACCACCGCTCCTGCAGTAGCTGGTACCACCACCCGTCCTGCAGCAGCTGTCACCACCACCGCCCCTGCAGCAGCTGTCACCACCACCGTTCCTGCAGCAGCTGTCACCACCACTGCTCCTGCAGCAGCTGTCACCACCACCGTTCCTGCAGCAGCTGTCACCACCACCACCGCCGCCCCTGCAGCAGGTGGCACCACCACCGTTCCTGCAGCAGCTGTCACCACCACCGCCCCTGCAGCAGCTGTCACCACCACCGTTCCTGCAGCAGCTGTCACCACCACCACCGCCGCCCCTGCAGCAGCTGTCACCACCACCGTTCCTGCAGCAGCTGTCACCACCACCGTTCCTGCAGCAGCTGTCACCACCACCGTTCCTGCAGCAGCTGTCACCACCACTGCTCCTGCAGCAGCTGTCACCACCACCGTTCCTGCAGCACCTGTCACCACCACCACCCCTGCAGCACCTGTCACCACCACCGCCCCTGCAGCAGCTGTCACCACCACCGCCCCTCCAGCAGCTGTCACCACCACCGCCCCTGCAGCACCTGTCACCACCACCACCGCCGCCCCTGCAGCACCTGTCACCACCACCACCGCCGCCCCTGCAGCAGCTGTCACCACCGCCGCCCCTGCAGCAGCTGTCACCACCACCACTCCTGCAGCACCTGTCACCACCACCACCACCCCTGCAGCAGCTGTCACCACCACCACCCCTGCAGCAGCTGTCACCACCACCACCGCCGCCCCTGCAGCAGCTGTCACCACCACCGCTCCTGCAGCAGCTGTCACCACCACCGCTCCTGCAGCAGCTGTCACCACCACCGCTCCTGCAGCAGCTGTCACCACCACCACTCCTGCAGCTGGTACCACCACCACTCCTGCAGCAGCTGTCACCACCACCGCTCCTGCAGCAGCTGTCACCACCACCACTACCACCCCTGCAGCAGCTGTCACCACCACCACCGCCGCCCCTGCAGCAGGTGGCACCACCATCAGTGCTGGTAAGTATTCATCTCCAGGTGCGGACTGGTCACCACCTCCCTGAACATTATACCAGGCAGCATCAGTGATGGTAAGTATTAATCTCCAGGTGCGGACTGGCCATCTGGCATTTTGGGCAAATGGCCAGATGGGCTGGTAATAATAATTTAGGATTTTTTTTTCACTGTCACCGTACACATCTATACACACCAGCGACTCCTGTGGCGGGCTAGGGGCAGTGCGTGCTAACAAAGGTTGCACAGTGTTTCCTCCGACACATTGGTGCGGCTGGCTTCCGGGTTGGATGCGCGCTGTGTTAAGGAGCAGTGCGGCTTGGTTGGGTTGTGTATCGGAGGACGCATGACTTTCAACCTTCGTCTCTCCCGAGCCCGTACGGGAGTTTTAGCGATGAGACAAGATAGTAGCTATAAACAATTGGATACCACGAAAACGGGGTACAAAAAAGTAAAAATAAAAAGTATAAAACAATGCCAGGGCCAATTTCTGGTCCCAGTCCGCCCCTGTTTCACTGTCACCGTACACATCTATAGGAGCGAAGTCAACATTTGAACAGAAACATGAAAAGACACTCCACTTTTGTAATTTACTGAACAATATCTCTGTTTTTCCTGCTTTTTCAGGGTCATCAACCACATCAGGAAGTGCTCCCCGACCCACTTCCTTCTCTCTGGCTGCCTTGCCTCTCAGTTTGGCTCTGTTAATGGTTCAGCTGCTGGCTAGCTAATAGCCTGGGACATAGCGCTGTGGCTCTGCTAGCTACTAGGCTAGCTAATAGCCTGGGGCATAGCTGCTGTGGCTCTGATAGCTGCTGGCTAACCAATAGCCTGGGGCATAGCAGCTGTGGCATTGGTTTAACCAATCAACAGTTTCCCAGCTCTCATAGATACAGCCTTAAAGCTAGAATCCTTAGTTGCTACACACATTTTTTTACTTATAAATTAATTATATCTACCCATTGATTCTAGAAGAATATAACATATGAATACCTCATGAGTCTGTCGTGCCCCATCAGAACCCAAAATATAAGCTTGTTTTACCCCAATGTTTCTAAACAATGCAAACAAACACTGTACAGCTTTAAAACATGATTAAAACTATAATTCTGATATCATGGATGGTCAGTCCTGGCATCCATAGCTCTGTCTATGAATTTGAGAGTGGTCACATTTTTATTACCAAAAAAAACATAGAACAGGTGTTAATTTGTTATTATTTCAGTTAATAAGGACTCTAGCTTTAAGATTCATTAGCTGCTTAAAGCACAAATTAAATTTGAGAGTTATTATTTCCATACCACTTCCTCGTTCTGAACTTCTAATGCCAGTGGGTGTGGCTTCGTGACAACGATCAAGAGCAGCTGCTCACCGATTGGACAGCTCCAATGCAGTGACTCCTCCGACCAGCATATGCATGTGTGGTTAGAACTGATTTGATTGAAGCGAGGCCCTTATCTTTCAAATTACATACCTTAAGGGAACATTTTGGCATTTCGTGTATAGTTAGTGAGAAAGTCCATATTGCAAATGTACGGTCCCTTACCAGACGTCCGAAAACGTTTGTAAAATTCGCGGTCGGCGTCGGGCCGTGCGGTAGGGCCGGACCTACCGGGAAGTCATCAAATGAACTTTGTCGGACATTCGGTTTCCGTTTCATAAAATAAACAAGTTTTGGACCATATTTCCGCTATCCCGGAAATTCCCACAAGAGGGCATACGGAATCATATGGCAATTTGGCAAAACATCACGAATCACGACGGGGCCTGAAAATATTTTGAAGCCGAAACTTGGTGAGCGTAGGTTTGGCATAATGGGCAGTTGGCCCCGAACAAGATGGCGTCTAGGCCTCAACGGTTTTTGAGTTATGGCCATTTTTCTGGGATTAAAGGTCCAAAATGGAAATAGAGAAATTATTTTTCCACTTCAGGTCAAAGTCAAGGAGCCTCCGGTGTCAATAAAAAAAGAACCAGCCATTTATCTATCGTCATTTAAGAGAAACGGAACAATGACAAATTGGTGATGGTCACAAATAGGCTTTTTTTTTTCAACGGTTACAGATCCAGTTGCAGGGTACAATCATACAAATCATACGAATCTTTTTAAAGTGTGCTGCGGAGCTCTGCGAGATTTCTGTGATTTTCTATGATTTTCTGAAATAACACACACATACTAAACCCTCCGTAAATAACTCAGTTCTTAACGTAAAGACTTAAAAGTCAGGATTATGTAAAGGCATACCCCAATCAGGATATGAGTTTACTTATAGCTTCCTGTGCCAACCAGAAGTGCCTTTAATTGGGTCACACTGTCTGTTTCGAAGGGTTAAAAAAGTCACATCTCTCCAAAACTTCATATGGGTGACTAGGTAACCCTTCTGAACTGTAAATCAGTCATTTCTCCCAACAGATGTCAAAGAAAAGCTCCCTCACACACACACAGGAAGGATGGAGTGATAAAGTGCAGTGCTTAAAGACACAGAGAGCAGGAATAGGCATTACAATAATCCCTAGGCCGTGCCGAGTTCAACGAGATATCCCGCTTGACCGTAGCTCGCTCGGTCTAGGCGCAGCGACCATTAGAATAGTAGGCCCAAAATGAAGCCTGCCCCACAACGTCATTTGATTTTGGGTGAGAGTGAGAAAACCGTTAGGGTGAGAAGAAAAATTCCACCACAGGAATGTTCCTACGGTCCTCCCGATCCGTGCAAGCCTAACCTTGACCGTGTGGCATTAACCCTTAATAGTTAAAAGAAGGTGTTTACATCAAACATTTTGCATTGACTTCTCTCCCCATAGGAATACATTGCCTACACTCCTAAATTCAACCTGAAGCCTATATGGGTTATGAATGCCGTATGAACCTGTCTTCGGTACCAGTCCATCAGGCCACTATGAGGTCTACCTGTGTTGATTCTAAGCTTCCTGGACCAACCGGAAGTGGTTAAAATCACCCTAAAAGTGTTTACCCATACCCTGCCTGCAGTTTGATAGACATAGTGCATTCAACCCTGTGTAAATCAGTCAGTTCTTAACGTAAGGACTTAAAACTCAGGATTCTGTAAAAGCATACCCCCAATGAGGATATGTGTTGATTTATAGCTTCCTGTGCCAACCGGAAGTGCCATAATTGGTGTCTCAGGGGCTGTTTCGAGGGGTTAAAAAAGTCTGATCTTTCCAAAACTTCATATGTGTGATTACGCAACCCCCATGAACTGTAAATCAGTCATTTTTCCCAAAACAATTCAAAGGAAAAAAAAATCACACTAAAACACACCTTGGAAGGAGGGACGTATTGGGGTGCGTAGAGACAGACAGTGGCTGCAATAGTTAGCTTTGTTCGAGCTAAAAAAGAACCGTCAGACCTAGAGTTCCGAAACTTTAGAAACCTGTTCTAGACCTCCGGTCGATGGTGCGTGGTGAGTTACGTGGCTCTAGAAGGTTCTCGGACCGAGAAACAGCCTCGTACATTTGCAATACTTTCAATCACGAAAATGACGACATTTAGAAATGTCCCAGAGTCGCAAGACTAGGTGCATTGCGAACGTCTCGGCCCATATAGACATACCCCAACGTTTCTGTCCGATAGCTCATTCAAGGACCCCGTAGCAAGTCATGGAAAATAGTGGATTTTCAGCACCAATTAGGGTTTTTCTCGGACACCAAATGACCTATCGAGCCGAAACTTGGGATTCGGGGTCGCCTCAACTAGGCCAACACATAACATAAGATATGGATCCGCAGCTAGAACGTAACTACGTGTTTTATGTTTTTTTTTATGGTTTGAACCGAAGGCGTTGTGAATTTTGGGCCAGCTCTAAAGTATGTAATAGTTGGCTACTAAACGAGTTGGAAAAAGTGGGTTTGGTGTCAGTTTGTATCAGTTTGGTGTCAGAATGATATCTAATTGACTGATGGACTCTTGTCCACTTGACTCTTGTCCATTTGCAATATGTTTAAACAGTGAGGTACCATCACCAAAAGCGACATTCTGAAATCTACCCTAACGAGCGATTGAGATGAACCAGAATCACTGCAAAGCCATCCCGAGTTCATCGGGCCAGTCAATTTCACATTCCTGCAGGATTTTTATAGCATGACAAATTTGTGATATTACCTGCCCATTAAAACATATTGCAAATGCACAGTGACTTTGAAAAAGTAAGGAAACATAAACAAATGGACATAATGAAATCACCATTTTTTTATTTTTGGGTTACCAGTTGCACAACAATGCATGTGCATTTGCAATATGATTCTATAGTGAAAAAACATCACCAAATGGACATGATGAAATCAACACAACAAGTGATGGAAATGAACAACTATCACTGCCCGGCCATCCCGAGTTCATCAGTACAGTCAATTTTGGCCCCCCCAAAAATAGACTTTTGACTTTGACTTTTGACTTCCTATGAAATCATATTGCAAATGGACAAAACATATGCCTTATGCACAAGTAAAACAAAAAAAAATAAATTATGATAATACAAGTTGACAAAAGTATAGTTTGAGCAAAGTATAGTTTGAATTTTGAGCATGCCAAATTCGTGATGGTACATGCCCATTGAACCATATTGCAAATGCACAGTGACTTTGCAAAAGTAAGAAAACATAAACAAATGGACATAATGAAATCACCATATTTTTATTTTTGGGTTACCAGTTGCACGTGCATTTGCAATATGATTCCATAGTGAAAAAACATCACCAAATGGACATTCTGAAATCAACACTAACGAGCGATTGAGATTAACCAGAATCACTGCCCAGCCATCCCGAGTTCATTGGGCCAGTCAATTTCACATTCCTGCAGGATTTTTAAAGCATGTCAAATTCGTGATGGTAAATGCCCATTGAAACATATTGCAAATGCACGTGCATTTGTGCAATCTTCTCCAACCTGGCTGGAATGGTAATTATTTAATGTAATTACCCCCCTGTTATATGCTCCACAATCCCTCACTTATGAATTCATATTGTTAATCAGATATGATAAAACAGAGTATAAGTTTACTTAGTCACAGTTCTATTTAAAATGGGGATATTGTTTAGTAATTTATTCATACAATTCCTAACAATCCACCCTAAAATGTCAAAACAATTCATACCATCATTAAACACTATATGGAAACGTCAATGATATACTAGAATAAAACAATATCAATGATAAACTAGAATAAAACAATATCAATGATATACTAGAATAAAACAATATCAATGATAAACTAGAATAAAACAATATCAATGATATACTAGAATAAAACAATATCAATGATAAACTAGAATAAAACAATATCAATGATAAACTAGAATAAAACAATATCAATGATAAACTAGAATAAAACAATATCAATGATAAACTAGAATAAAACAATATCAATGATATACTAGAATAAAACAATATCAATGATAAACTAGAATAAAACAATATCAATGATATACTAGAATAAAACAATATCAATGATAAACTAGAATAAAACAATATCAATGATATGCTAGAATAAAACAATATCAATGATATACTAGAATAAAACAATATCAATGATATACTAGAATAAAACAATATCAATGATATACTAGAATAAAACAATATCAATGATATACTAGAATAAAACAATATCAATGATAAACTAGAATAAAACAATATCAATGATAAACTAGAATAAAACAATATCAATGATATACTAGAATAAAACAATATCAATGATAAACTAGAATAAAACAATATCAATGATATACTAGAATAAAACAATATCAATGATATACTAGAATAAAACAATATCAATGATATACTAGAATAAAACAATATCAATGATATACTAGAATAAAACAATATCAATGATAAACTAGAATAAAACAATATCAATGATATACTAGAATAAAACAATATCAATGATAAACTAGAATAAAACAATATCAATGATATACTAGAATAAAACAATATCAATGATATACTAGAATAAAACAATATCAATGATATACTAGAATAAAACAATATCAATACATGTATTTACACACAATCACCTTCAATGACTGTTCAATGACCTACATCAGAATCTTAAGTCTACTTATCAGGATTTTTCGTTACAATCTTCATTAAAAAACTGTCTATACATTGAAACAAGAAACCATCTAAATTCCCTAAACATCAAATATGGTCTCCTCGCGAGTGAAAGGATCCGGACTCTTCTATCATGTCCGGAGCCATGCATTCATCATTCCACTGGTCAGAGCTTAGAGTGGGTCCATATTTCACCATGTTAAGTGTCATTGATTTCTCCAGAGCCCTGGAAATGAGAACTTTCCCGCACGCATGCTTGGTTAATACTTAATCCTCATTGTCTAACTACGTGTCAATATTACCCTCTGGCCTTCTCGGGGTTCATGGTGTATCAGGAATGTGGCTCCCACGATCAGACAGATTAGGATGGTCAGTACACCTGTGAAGCCCCACCCTTTACTGGAAAACACATCAGCAGCCAGAAGCCAGACACACTTTCACTTCTATGAACAAACACATGGACAAACACATGGACAAACACATGGACAAACACATGGACAAACACATGGACAAACACATGGACAAACACATGGACAAACACATGAACAAACACATGGACAAACACATGCACAAACACATGGACAAACACATGGACAAACACATGGACAAACACATGGACAAACACATGGACAAACACATGGACAAACACATGGACAAACACATGGACAAACACATGGACAAACACATGGACAAACCTGGACATACACATGGACAAACACATGGACAAACACATGGACAAACCTTGGACATATAGGTTTGGTTAACAAACAGTTTCTCATTTGTTCTATCTGATTATATCTTTAACGTCTATGCCTACTTGTTAGCTAATTTAAAATATATATATATATATATATCCAATAGGCCACATCCTGTCCTAGAACACAACTTACCCATCCCCCCTTTGATACCTGGCTCTGCCCAGGTAACAACCTTGCCTATTCTAAACAATGACTTAGGTAAGATTAGTAAATTATCCTTATGTCTGACATCATCATGTAGGAGCGCCCCTTTCATTCTCCACATGTCCAATTCTCCCTTGGGCGTCCATTCTTATCTATCCTATACCAATTCTCTGTCAAGTGTCTTATCTACTTTAAGAAGTATCTGTGCTACTTATATATGTTCTTAAATATATATATTTATTGATTTAAACAGTAACCCTTTTCTCTCCTATCTTTCAAATACCACTAAGCGTCTCACTGTTTGACTTTATCTAAAATCATTGATTTTTTGAAAGAACATGTCTATGAGTGGCAATCTCTAAAGTCCTTACAATCAATCTATCTTGATCCTAACAATAATCCTAAATCATCACAGATGTAATATATCCCTGTTAAATGTAATACTATTTAATTAAAAAACGTATAATAGTCAAACAAAGCCAAAACAACTGCTAACCATTTCAAATCCTTCCTACACTAATAAGATCTCTCCTTCAGGGGTCCACAGTATTTTATCTGACAATAACATGAGTTAACCAACCTGTTTAGGATGCTGCGAATTTTCGCAGCTTTTTGTTAAAAATCACGCAAATTTTCAACGTCCTGCTACTCATGGCAGGAATATAGTATATGATTAGCATGTGTGGATAGAAAACACTCTGAAGTCTCTAAAACTGCTGTCTGTGGCTTTAACAGAACGTATTTAGGAGTAAAAATCCAGAGGAAAACTGTTCACAAAAAACACAAAAAAATATCCATCCGCCAGTCTATGTATTGTCTACGGCAAGGGAAAATAGATAGAGACCCGTTTACAATGCCTACAGCTTCCACACGATGTCGCCAGTACTGGCATTTCATTGGTAGTTTATCCTTGGTGTGATGACGAATAGACACTTCCTGTCTTGGGGTCCACCAAAGGAAGTTATGAAAGGCAAAATATGGACGATGATTTCAAGACTTGCTGCTATCGAATACAGATCGCCCGTGATCAATTTAATCGATTATTAACGTTTATTAATGCCTAAAGTTGGTTTACAAAAGTAGTTTGAAGTGATTTGTAAAAGTTTATAGGCAACTTTTTGTCATTTTAAACAATGACGTTGCGTTTTGGAACGGTGCTTTTCCATGGATCAGACGGGCTTCATAAATGGACATTTTTGGGTATACATGGACGGATTTAATCGAAAAAAGACCCAATTGTGATGTTTATGGGACATATAGGAGTGCCAACAAAGAAGCTCGTCAAAGGTAATGAATGTTTTATATTTTATTTCTGCGTTTTGTGTAGCGCCGGCTACGATAATTATTTTGTTTGCGTCTCGTTCAGGTATTTCGGGGGGGGGGGTGCATGCTATCAGATAATAGCTTCTCATGCTTTCGCCTAAAAGCATTTTACAAATCTGACATGTTGGCTAGATTCACAACGAGTGTAGCTTTAATTGAGTACCCTGCATGTGTGTTTTAATGAAAGTTTGAGTTTTATCGAGTACTACAGTTGGCGCTCTGAAATTTCCGCTGATTTTGGTCCCTGTACAGGGACCGCAGCCATATCAGTTTCATCAATAATTTAATATATGTTGCATAGTGTGGAATACCTTATCTACAGTAATTTATCACCCCTAAGAACTGAAACTTATTAATTTTCATTAATAATTCTAATGCTTATAAAATCACTATTTTTCTATGTAATTTCCTGCCATATTGGCTTAAAATATCTCCTGTCCAAATGTATTATCAATGATAAATAGGATTTTTTTTTTCTGTTGTAATACCAAATCAATAATAGCCCATTCAAAAAACTTCACAGCGATGATAATTCCTCTTTACCTCAAATCATTAATCAACGTCAATGTATATGAATACTTAAATGAACATGCTACCCTTAGATACAATTAACCTGATAACATTATTATCTAAATGTATTACTTATTGTAAATGTCGTATATTTCTCGGCGTAAGAAATCCGTAATTTAATCCCAGGTATTTAATAAAAATGTAAACGTATTCTCCCTTGGCTCCTTCAATTGACATATTTTAGATAACTTCCATCCGTCCCGGAAGAAGGAATCCTACTCAAACACATCAGATAATACAATGTTTAATTGAGTAAAATCAACACCTACAATCTACCATAACCAGTAACCAAATAAACTAACCGAGAATAAATGACCACCAGAATACATTATCACAATGTTTTACACCCCTAGGAGACAGAACCAGACTATTGAGATGCATCCCTAGGAGATTAACCAATAATAAATGACCACCAGAATACATTATCACAATTTTTTACTATTCAAACGTTCTGATCTCCCTTCCTTCTTACAGGCAAATATAAATAAATATAGCCCAATAAATGCCGCAAATCAATGATGCCCACCTAGCGAATCTGCTGCTAGTTTTTAGCATGTTTTCTAACTACCCTGATGACATACAGCTACTTTTAAAAAATGTATTTGGAAATTGTTATCAACTTCTGAAAAGTGACTCAAAACAATAATGCATTTTCCTTCTAAAAGACACAAACAATTTTCTCTGTCACCCCCAGTCACAACATCATTGCCGTGGCGACAAAAGTGCATTGCGAGTGATGTCATCAACAGGGGATCAACTTAGACCCAAGCCGCAACGACTTTCAATGAATTGTAAATAATTGTTGGCTGTCTGCAGCAACAGTAGTACGGGTTGGAGAAACCAAACCTAATTTATCACATCTGTTGAATCTTTAATTAGAACTTACAACATCAATCAACATCTCTCAATTCGCTAAATTTATAAGAACATTTCGATGGGCGCAAATCTATCGTAATTGTCTCTTCATTATTATTTATAATTCATTAGATTTAAGTAACTGTCTCTTCATTATTATTTATAATTCATTAGATTTAAGTAACTGTCTCTTCTTTGATTCAGCATTTTAATTACGACTCTATTCCCAATACATTATATTATAATATATATAATATATAATACAATACATTATATTATAATATATATAATATATAATACAACACATTATATTATAATATATATAATATATAATACAATACATTATATTATAATATATATAATATATAATACAATACATTATATTATAATATATATAATATATAATACAATACATTATATTATAATATATACAATATATAATACAATACATTATATTATAATATATATAATATATAATACAATACATTATATTATAATATATATAATATATAATACAATACATTATATTATAATATATACAATATATAATACAATACATTATATTATAATATATACAATATATAATACAATACATTATATTATAATATATATAATATATAATACAATACATTATATTATAATATATATAATATATAATACAATACATTATATAATAATATATACAATATATAATACAATACATTATATTATAATATATATAATATATAATACAATACATTATATTATAATATATATAATATATAATACAATACATTATATTATAATATATATAATATATAATACAATACATTATATTATAATATATATAATATATAATACAATACATTATATTATAATATATATAATATATAATACAATACATTATATTATAATATATATAATATATAATACAATACATTATATAATAATATATACAATATATAATACAATACATTATATTATAATATATATAATATATAATACAATACATTATATTATAATATATATAATATATAATACAATACATTATATTATAATATATATAATATATAATACAATACATTATATTATAATATATATAATATATAATACAATACATTATATTATAATATATACAATATATAATACAATACATTATATTATAATATATATAATATATAATACAATACATTATATTATAATATATATAATATATAATACAATACATTATATAATAATATATACAATATATAATACAATACATTATATTATAATATATATAATATATAATACAATACATTATATTATAATATATATAATATATAATACAATACATTATATTATAATATATATAATATATAATACAATACATTATATTATAATATATATAATATATAATACAATACATTATATTATAATATATATAATATATAATACAATACATTATATAATAATATATACAATATATAATACAATACATTATATTATAATATATATAATATATAATACAATACATTATATTATAATATATATAATATATAATACAATACATTATATTATAATATATATAATATATAATACAATACATTATATTATAATATATACAATATATAATACAATACATTATATTATAATATATATAATATATAATACAATACATTATATTATAATATATATAATATATAATACAATACATTATTCAAACAGATCATTTAGTGAACAGACATCGTCTTACCTCAAAATTCGCTCCGTCCTTATTTTAAAGTTGAATGTATTAGTCTTTTCAATTTGAACCAAACAAACAATTTAAAACGTTCCGTTTATGTCTTATACAAATACGAGCAACTATAACTTTCTAGGCAAAACGTACAGATAGTTTAATTCCAATCAAAAACTCCTCCTTTAACCTGGACCAATCAAAAACTCCTCCTTTAACCTGGACCAATCAAAAACTCCTCCTTTAACCTGGACCAATCAAAAACTCCTCCTTTAACCTGGACCAATCAAAAACTCCTCCTTTAACCTGGACCAATCAAAACGTACAGATAGTTTAATTTCAATAAAAAAACTCTGATTTTAGTCAAAGCATAAAGTTAGCTAGCTAGCCCGTTTAGCGACAGAACGATGACGGCCTACGGGTGAACAGTGGGTTAACTGCCTTGTTCAGGGACAACTAGCCCGTTTAGCTTTGTAGCTAGCTCTCTTGGACCAAAAAAAAATGAAAGAAAAGTAATTACAGTTGTAAGTTGTAATTTCCAGATGGGAGAAATGCCAGATCGGTCTATAATAACTATCGTTAAATAACGGAGATGTGAGTCTTCAGTGACGGTTGGTCCCTCTTTGCTCTGTGAGGTAGCTAACGTTACAGTATGTAGACAGACGGAAAATGTCCTTTTCTAAAAAAAAATTGGTCAACGTGGAGTGAAACAGCGCAACAAAACCAACCAGTGGCCAGGAATATATTACACCCATAGTTGATGAGACTTACCATAGAGAATGAATAGGAAAAATGAAGGAAAATTCAAACTTTACTATATCCGCCTCTTCCCTAGTGGCCTTCTCTCTCTGTCTCCTCTTTAACGGTCTGCCTCTCCCTTCTGCTCATCTAGATCTTCCCTGGTGGCCTTCTCTCCCTGTCTCCTCTTTAACGGTCTGCCTCTCCCTTCTGCTCCTCTAGATCTTCCCTAGTGGCCTTCCCTCTCTGTCTCCTCTTTAACGGTCTGCCTCTCCCTTCTGCTCCTCTAGATCTTCCCTGGTGGCCTTCTCTCTCTGTCTCCTCTTTAACGGTCTGCCTCTCCCTTCTGCTCCTCTAGATCTTCCCTGGTGGCCTTCTCTCTCTGTCTCCTCTTTAACGGTCTGCCTCTCCCTTCTGCTCCTCTAGATCTTCCCTAGTGGCCTTCTCTCTCTGTCTCCTCTTTAACGGTCTGCCTCTCCCTTCTGCTCCTCTAGATCTTCCCTGGTGGCCTTCTCTCTCTGTCTCCTCTTTAACGGTCTGCCTCTCCCTTCTGCTCCTCTAGATCTTCCCTGGTGGCCTTCTCTCCCTGTCTCCTCTTTAACGGTCTGCCTCTCCCTTCTGCTCATCTAGATCTTCCCTGGTGGCCTTCTCTCCCTGTCTCCTCTTTAACGGTCTGCCTCTCCCTTCTGCTCCTCTAGATCTTCCCTGGTGGCCTTCTCTCTCTGTCTCCTCTTTAACGGTCTGCCTCTCCCTTCTGCTCCTCTAGATCTTCCCTGGTGGCCTTCTCTCCCTGTCTCCTCTTTAACGGTCTGCCTCTCCCTTCTGCTCCTCTAGATCTTCCCTGGTGGCCTTCTCTCCCGGTCTCCTCTTTAACGGTCTGCCTCTCCCTTCTGATTTAGGTTCAATTGAAGGTTACATTTATTTGCAACAAAGAAAATCAGTGATAAACAACAATACAGATGAAAAACAAATCAATAAATACGGTGTACAGGTGGTTGGAAGCCGAAGGGCTGATTTATAACAACAACTAATAAACTATATCTAGATAGATGTCTGTCTCCCCTAGCTCCATGTTCTCTCTTCTCAGCTCCTTGTTCTCTCTTCCCTAGCTCCTTGTTCTTACTCCCCTAGCTCCTTGTTCTCTCTCCTCAGCTCCTTGTTCTCTCTCCCCTAGCTCCTTGTTCTCTCTCCCCTAGCTCCTTGTTCTCTCTCCCCTAGCTCCATGTTCTCTCTCCTCAGCTCCTTGTTCTCTCTCCCCTAGCTCCTTGTTCTCTCTCTCCTAGCTCCTTGTTCTTACTCCCCTAGCTCCTTGTTCTTACTCCCCTAGCTCCTTGTTCTCTCTCCCCTAGCTCCATGTTCTCTCTTCTCAGCTCCTTGTTCTCTCTCCCCTAGCTCCTTGTTCTTTCTCCCCTAGCTCCTTGATCTCTCTCCCCTAGCTCCTTGTTCTCTCTCCCCTAGCTCCATGTTCTCTCTTCTCAGCTCCTTGTTCTCTCTTCCCTAGCTCCTTGTTCTTACTCCCCTAGCTCCTTGTTCTCTCTCTCCTCAGCTCCTTGTTCTCTCTCCCCTAGCTCCTTGTTCTCTCTCCCCTAGCTCCTTGTTCTCTGTCCCCTAGCTCCATGTTCTCTCTCCTCAGCTCCTTGTTCTCTCTCCCCTAGCTCCTTGTTCTCTCTCTCCTAGCTCCTTGTTCTTACTCCCCTAGCTCCTTGTTCTTACTCCCCTAGCTCCTTGTTCTCTCTCCCCTAGCTCCATGTTCTCTCTTCTCAGCTCCTTGTTCTCTCTCCCCTAGCACCTTGTTCTTTCTCCCCTAGCTCCTTGATCTCTCTCCCCTAGCTCCTTGATCTTTCTCCCCAGCTCCTTGTTCTCTCTCCTCAGCTCCTTGTTGTCTCTCCTCAGCTCCTTGTTCTCTCTCCTCAGCTCCTTGTTCTCTCTCCCCTAGCTCCTTGTTCTCTCTCCTCAGCTCCTTGTTCTCTCTCCCCTAGCTCCTTGTTCTCTCTCCTCAGCTCCTTGTTCTCTCTCCCCTAGCTCATTATTCTCTCTCCTCAGCTTATTGAGGGTAGGAAACAACATCTCCACTCCACTGAGTCTTCCAACTCAATCATCAAGTTTGAGGACGACACTACAGTGGTAGGCTTGATTACCAACAACGACGAGACGGCCTACAGGGAGGAGGTGAGGGCCCTCGGAGTGTGGTGTCAGGAAAATAACCTTACACTCAACGTCAACAAAACAAAGGAGATGATTGTGGACTTCAGGAAACAGCAGAGGGAACACCCCCCCTATCCACATCGACGGGACAGTAGTGGAGGCCATAAAGATCATCAAGGACAACAACCACCCCAGCCACTGCCTGTTCACCCCGCTATCATCCAGAAGGCGAGGTCAGTACAGGTGCATCAAAGCTGGGACCGAGAGACTGAAAAACAGCTTCTATCTCAAGGCCATCAGACTGTTAAACAGCCACCACTAACATTGAGTGGCTGCTGCTAACATACTGACTCAAATCTCTATCCACTTTAATAATTAAAAATGGGATGTAATAAATGTATCACTGGCCACTTTAAACAATGCCCCTTTATATAATGTTTACATACCCTACATTACTCATCTCATATGTATATACTGTACTCTATACCATCTACTGCATCTTGCCTATGCCCTTCGGCCATCACTCATCCATGTATTTATATGTACATATTCTTATTCATTCCTTTACACTTGTGTGTATAAGGTAGTTGTTGTGAAATTGTTAGATTACTCGTTGGTTATTACTGCATTGTCGGAACTAGAAGCACAAGCATTTCGCTACACTCGCATTAACATCTGCTAACTATGTGTATGTGACAAATAAAATTTGATTTGATTTGACGTCTCTAGTTTAATTTCTCTCCTCCCCTAGCTCCTTGGTCTCTCTCTCCCTAGCTCCTTGGTCTCTCTCCTTAACTTATTGATCTCTAGTTTCATTTCTCTCCTCCCCTAGCTCCTTGGTCTCTCTCCTTAACTTATTGATCTCTAGTTCCATTTCTCTCCTCCCCCTAGCTCCTTGGTCTCTCTCTCCCTAGCTCCTTGGTCTCTCCCTGAACTTATTGATGACTCTAGTTTAATTTCTCTCCTCCCCTAGCTCCTTGGTCTCTCTCCCCCTAGCTCCTTCGTCTCTCTCCTTAACTTATTGATCTCTAGTTTCATTTCTCTCCTCCCCTAGCTCCTTGGTCTCTCTCCTGAACTTATTGATGACTCTAGTTTCATTTCTCTCCTCCCCCTAGCTCATTGGTCTCTCTCCTTAGCTTATGTCCCATAATGGCATCATTGTAACTGTCCCATAACGGCATCATTGTATCTGTCCCATAACTGCGTCATAATATCTGTCCCATAATGGCATCATTGTATAGATAGACAAGGCATCATTGTATCTGTCCCATAATGGCATCATTGTATCGATAGACAAGGCATCATTGTATCTGTCCCATAATTGCATCACTGTATCTCTCCCATAACGGTTTCATATTATCTGTCCCATAACGGCATCATTGTATCTGTCCCAAAACGGCATCATAGTATCTGTCCCATTACGGCATCACTGTATCTGTCCCACAATGGTTTCATATTAACTGTCCCATAATGGCGTAATTTTATCTGTCCCATAATGGCATCTTGTATCTGTCCCATAATGGTGTCATTGTATCTGTCCCATAACGGCATCATTGTATCTGTCCCATAATGGCATCATTGTATAGATAAACAAGGCATCATTGTATCTGTCCCATAATGGCATCATGGTATCTCTCCCATAACGGTTTCATATTATCTGTCCCATAACGGCATCATTGTATCTGTCCCATAATGGCATCATTATATCTGTCCCATAACGGCATCACTGTATCTGTCCCATAACGGCCTCATTTCATCTGTCCCATAATGGCATCGTTGTATCTGTCCCATAATGACCTCATTGTATAGATAGACATGGCATCAGTGTATCTGTCCCATAACGGCATCACTGTATCTGTCCCATAACGGCATCATTGTATCTGTCCCATAACGGCATCACTGTATCTGTCCCATAACGGTATCATTGTATCTGTCCCATGACGGCATCTTTGTATCTGTCCCATAACGGCATCTTTGTATCTGTCCCATAACATCATATTATCTGTCCCATAACGGCATCATTGTATCTGTCCCATAATGGCATCATTGTATCTGTCCCATAACATCATATTATCTGTCCCATAACGGCATCATTTCATCTGTCCCATGATGGCATCATTTCAGCTGTCCCATGATGGCATCATTGTATCTGTTCTTAATGGCATCATTTCATCTGTCCCATAACGGCATCATTGTATCTGTCCCATAATGGCATCATTGTATCTGTCCCATAACGGCATCATGGTATCTGTCCCATAATGGTATCTGTCCCATAATGGCATCACTGTATCTGTCCCATAACGGCATCATTGTATCTGTCCCATAATTGCATCATTGTATCTGTCCCATAATGGCATCATTGTATAGATAGACATGGTGTATTCTCAATAGTGTAGCCTTAGGGATGAGTTCAATAGTCTCTAGTGTAGTCTAGGGGTGAGTCTCAATAGTCTCTAGTGTAGCTTTAGGGGTGAGTTTCAATAGTCTCTAGTGTAGTCTAGGGGTGAGTCTCAATAGTCTCTAGTGTAGTCTAGGGGTGTGTCTCAATAGTCTCTAGCGTAGTCTAGGGGTGAGTCTCAATAGTCTCTAGTGTAGTCTAGAGGTGTGTCTCAATATTCTCTAGTGTAGTCTAGAGGTGTGTCTCAATATTCTCTAGTGTAGTCTAGAGGTGAGTCTCAATATTCTCTAGTGTAGTCTAGAGGTGAGTCTCAATATTCTCTAGTGTAGTCTACAGGTGTGTCTCAATATTCTCTAGTGTAGTCTAGAGGTGAGTCTCATTATATAGACTCTCTTTTTTCTACTGTGTTATTGACTTGTTAATTGTTTACTCCATGTGTAACTCTGTGTTGTCTGTTCACACTGCTATGCTTTATCTTGGCCAGGTCACAGTTGCAAATGAGAACTTGTTCTCAACTAGCCTACCTGGTTAAATAAAGGTGAAAAAGATGGTTAAATAAAGGTGAAAAAGAAATTTCTCTAGTGTAGTCCAGAGGTAAGTCTCAATAGTCTCTAATGTAGTCTAGAGGTGAGTCTCAATAGTCTAGTGTCGTCTAGGGGTGAGTCTCATCAGGCTCTAGTGTAGTCTAGGGGTGAGTCTCAAAATAATATAGTGTAGTCTAGGGGTGAGTCTCAATAGTATATAGTGTAGTCTAGGGGTGAGTCTCAACAGTATATAGTGTAGAATAGAGGTGAGCCTCAACAGTCTCTAGTTTAGTCTAGGGGGGAGTCTCAATAGTTTCTAGTGTAGTTGAGATGGGAGTCTCAATAGTCTAGTGTAGTCTAGGAGTGAGTCTCAATAGTCTCTAGTGTAGTCTAGGGGTGAGTCTCAATAGCCTCTAGTGTAGTCTAGGGGTGAGTCTCAACAGTCTCTGATGTAGCCTAAAGGTGAGTCACAATAGTCTCAGTGTAGTCAAGGGGTGAGTCTCAATAGTCTCTAGTGTAGTCAAGGGTTGAGTCTCAATAGTCTCTAGTGTAGTCAAGCGGTGAGTCTCGATGGTCTAGTGTAGTCTAGGGGTGAGTCTCAATAGTCTCCAGTGTAGTCTAGGGGTGAGTCTCAACAGTATCTGGTGTAGTCTAGGGCTGAGTCTTAACATTCTAGTGTAGTCTAGGGGTGAGTCTCAATAGTCTCTAGTTTAGTCTAGGGGTGAGTCTCAATAGTTTAGTGTAGTCTAGGGGTGAGTCTCAATAGTCTCTAGTGTAGTCTAGGGGTGAGTCTCAGTAGTCTCTAGTGTAGTCTAGGGGTGAGTCTCACACTCTCTAGTGTAGTTGAGAGGTGAGTCTCAAAAGTCTCTAGTGTAGTCTAGGGGTGAGTCTCAACTCTCTCTAGTTTAGTCTAGGGGTGAGTCTCAATAGTCTCTAGTGTAGTCTAGGGGTGAGTCTCAATAGTCTCTAGTTTAGTCTAGGGGTGAGTCTCAATAGTCTCTAGTGTATTCTATTGGTGAGTCTCAATAGTCTAGTGTAGTCTAGGGGTGAGTCTCAATAGTCTCTAGTGTATTCTATTGGTGAGTCTCAATAGTCTAGTGTAGTCTAGGGGTGAGTCTCAATAGTCTCTAGTGTAGTCTAGGGGTGAGTCTCGATAGTCTCTATTGCAGTCAAGGGATGAGTCGCAATAGTCTCCTTTTTAGTCTAGGGGTGAGTCTCAACAGTCTCTAGTGAAGTATAGAGGTGAGTCTCAATAGTCTCTAGTGTAGTCTAGAGGTGAGTCTCGATTGTCTCTAGTAGAGTCTAGAGGTGAGTCTCAACAGTTTCTAGTTTAGTCTAGCCGTGAGTCTCAACAGTCTCTAGTGAATTATAGAGGTGAGTGTCAATAATCTCTAGTGTAGTCTAGGGGTGAGTCTCAATAGTCTCCAGTGTAGTCTAGGGGTGAGTCTCAACAGTATCTGGTGTAGTCTAGGGCTGAGTCTTAACATTCTAGTGTAGTCTAGGGGTGAGTCTCAATAGTCTCTAGTGTAGTCTAGGGGTGAGTCTCAATAGTCTCTAGGGTATTCTATTGGTGAGTCTCAATAGTCTAGTGTAGTCTAGGGGTGAGTCTCAATAGTTTCTAGTGTATTCTATTGGTGAGTCTCAATAGTCTAGTGTAGTCTAGGGGTGAGTCTCAATAGTCTCTAGTGTATTCTATTGGTGAGTCTCAGTAGTCTAGGGGTGAGTCTCAATAGTCTCTAGTGTAGTCTAGGGGTGAGTCTCGATAGTCTCTATTGCAGTCAAGGGGTGAGTCGCAATAGTCTAGTGTAGTCTAGGGGCGAGTCTCAATAGTCTCTAGTGTAGTCTAGGGGTGAGTCTCGATAGTCTCTATTGCAGTCAAGGGGTGAGTCTCAATAGTCTCTAGTGTAGTCTATAGGTGACTCTCAATTGTCTCTAGTATAGTCTAGAGGAAGGTCTTAACAGTCTCTAGTTTAGTCTAGGGGTGAGTCTCAACAGTCTCTAGTGAAGTATAGAGGTGAGTCTCAATAGTCTCTAGTGTAGTCTAGAGGGTGAGTCTAAATTGTCTCTAGTATAGTCTAGAGGTGAGTCTCAAAAGTCTCTAGTTTATTCTAGGGGTGAGTATCAATAGTCTTGTCTAGAGGTTTGTCTCATTGGTCTCTAGTATAGTCAAGGGGTGAGTTTCATTATTCTCTAGTGTCGTCTAGGGGTAAGTCTCATTAGTCTCTCGTGTAGTCAAGGGGTGAATTTCATTAGTCTCTAGTGTCGTCTAGGGGTAAGTCTCAATAGTCTCTCGTGTAGTCAAGGGGTAAGTCTCAATAATCTCTAGTGAAGTCTATGGGTAAGTCTCAATAGTCTCTAGTGTGGCCAAGGGGTGAGTCTCATTATTCTCTAGTGTAGTCTAGGGGTAAGTCTCAACAGTCTCTCGTGTGGTCAAGGGGTGAGTCTCATTACTGTATCGTCTGTTATACTAATGCTGCCACTAGATGAGGTCAGATGGACCTGCAAGTGACATTTTTTATTTGGTATTCTAGTTCAACTATTGAGATGCATCGCTGGGAGGAAACAAAACTAGACTGTTGAGATGTACCACTAGAAGGATATGAGACTAGATTATTGAGATTTACCCCTAGAAGGATATTAGACTAGATTATTGAGATGTACCCCTAGAAGGATATTAGACTAGATTATTGAGATTTACCCCTAGACGGATATTAGACCAGATTATTGAGATTTACCCCTAGACGTATATTAGACCAGACTATTGAGATGTACCCCTAGAAGGATATTAGACCAGATTATTGAGCTTTACCCCTAGAAGGATATTAGACTAGATTATTGAGATGTACCCCTAGAAGGATATTAGACTAGATTATTGAGATTTACCCCTAGACGGATATTAGACCAGATTATTGAGATTTACCCCTGGAAGGATATCATACCAGATTATTGAGATGTACCCCTAGAAGGATATTAGACTAGATTATTGAGATTTACCCCTAGACTGATATTAGACCAGATTATTGAGATGTACCCCTAGAAGGATATCATACCAGATTATTGAGATGTACCCCTAGAAGGATATCATACCAGATTATTGAGATGTACCCCTAGAAGGATATTAGACTAGATTATTGAGATTTACCCGAGAAGGATATTGAGATGTCATTACATGCGACCCAAAATGTCATTATATTCAAACAGTAATGAAAAAAAAGACAAATCTATATTCTACGAGTGTTACATAATATATTAGATTTAATAATAACAAGACAAGTACAAACCAGGAGAGGCTCTACAACAGTTTTAAAACATTGAAGTGGTCCCCGTTAGTCCCTCAGTCACTTTGACACTTCAGTGCCCAAAATAACACATTTAAATGTAAATATAGTTACAGCAGTTAATAATTAAAGAGGGAACTATGATCAAATAAAAACATAACATTTTTTTAAACTGTACAATTGGTAAGTTTTTGTTTCTTTTAGTTATTTTCAGTATAAAAATTTGATGGATAAACTGTGTGCAAGTCATCATGAATTGATGTATGTGAGAGGTTAAATGTTAAATAATAGTAAGGGCCTAGCTTCCATCAAATCAGCTGTTTACCAACGACAGACGACAGCTATTGTTTGGCAACTTGTTCTCAACTAGCCTGGTTAAATAAATAACGTGTTGGAGGTGTAATTGATCTTAAAACCTCTTAAAGCTAGGGGGCATAATTTTCAATTTTAGATAAATAGCGTGCCCAAATTCAACTTCCTGCTACTCATGCCAAGAATATAAGATATGCATATTATTCATCTATTTGGATAGAAAACACTCTGAAGTTTCTAAAACTGTTTGAATCATGTCAGTGAGTATAACAGAACTTATGTAGCAGGCAAAACCCAGAGGACTAACTGTTCAGATTTGATTTTTTTCTCCTCTCTGTTATTGTCTATGCCATTTTTAAATCTGACATGTTGGCTGGATTCACAACGAGTGTAGCTTTAATTGAGTAACAAGGCTACCTGGGATTTCTGTATCTTTGACAGCTCTTTATTTGAGATCAAAATCTTATTTTCCAATGACAGCGGGTTAACTTGTTCAGGGGAAGAACGACAGATGTTTATCTTGTCAGCTCAGGGGACTCGATCTAGCAACCTATCGGTTATAACTCCAACGCTCTAACCACTAGGCTACCTGCCGCCTCGACGCTCTAACCACTAGACTACCTGCCGCCTCTATGCTCTAACCACTAGGCTACCTGCCTCCTCTACACTCTAACCACTAGGCTACCTGCCTCCTCTACACTCTAACCACTAGGCTACCTGTCTCCTCTACACTCTAACCACTAGGCTACCTGCCTCCTCTACACTCCAACCACTAGGCTACCTGCCGCCTCTATGCTCTAACCACTAGGCTACCTGCCTCCTCTACGCTCTAACCACTAGACTACCTGCCGCCTCTATGCTCTAACCACTAGGCTACCTGCCTCCTCTACGCTCTAACCACTAGACTACCTGCCGCCTCTATGCTCTAACCACTAGGCTACCTGCCTCCCCTACACTCTAACCACTAGGCTACCTGTCTCCCCTTCACTCTAACCACTAGGCTACCTGTCTCCTCTACACTCTAACCACTAGGCTACCTGCCTCCTCTACACTCTAACCACTAGGCTACCTGCCTCCTCTACACTCTAACCACTAGGCTACCTGCCTCCTCTACACTCTAACCACTAGACTACCTGCCTCCTCTACACTCTAACCACTAGACTACCTGCCTCCTCTACACTCTAACCACTAGTCTACCTGCCTCCTCTACACTTTAACCACTAGGCTACCTGTCTCCTCTACACTCTAACCACTAGGCTACCTGCCTCCTCTACACTCTAACCACTAGTCTACCTGCCACCTCATCCCAAATTGACAGCTCTAATGCAATTCCACCTACGACACCGTCAAAACAACCGCTATTCGGATGTCATTTAGCAGTAGATCAGACGGAATCTAGCACAAGGTATATCCTTTACAAGTTGTCGCGTTTTAGTATTGGTTTGTAAAAATACAAATCCGTAAAAAAAAAAACGATAATCCCTCGACTAATAATACTATGAATATCAACAAAACAACAATAAGCATTCTAGGCTTATTATAGGTACATATAGGGAAATGTACCTAAAATACATTTATAATTTTGCCAAATAACACAGTTAAAATGTGTTGTCGCATGCTTAAGCATGCTTAAGCAGGTAATTCATCTTAAAGCTAGAATCCTTAATTGAAACAACAACAAATTCACACCACGCCTCTGTTTTTGGTAATAAAAATGTGACCACTCTCAAATTCATAGGGGTGGCAGGTAGCCTAGTGGTTTGAGTGTTGGACTAGTAACCTAAACGGAAAGATAGAATGCCCGAGCTGCCCCACTACAAGGCAGTTAACCTACTGTTCCTAGGCCGTCATTTTAAATAAGATTTTGCTCTTAACTGACTTGCCACGTAAAATAAAATAGACAGAGCTATGGATGCCAGGACTGACCATCCATGATATCAGACTAATAGTTTTATTAATGTTTTAAAGCTGTACAGTGTTTGTTTGCATTGTTTAGAAACATTGGGGTAAAACAAGCTTATATTGTGGGTTCTGATGGGGTACGACAGTTGAGCTAAACTCATGAGGTATGTTCTACATGTTATATTCTTCTAGAATCAATGGGTAAATATAATTAATTTATAAGTAAAAAAATGGGTGTAGCAACTAAGGATTCTAGCTTTAAGGCTGTATCTATGAGAGCTGGGAAACTGTTGATTGGTTAAATCAATGCCACAGTAGCTATGCCTCAGGCTATTGGTTAGCCAGCAGCTATCAGAGCCACAGCAGCTATGCCCCAGGCTATTAGCTAGCCTAGTAGCTAGCAGAGACACAGCGCTATGTCCCAGGCTATTAGCTAGCCAGCAGCTGTACCATTAATAGAGCCAAACTGAGAGGCAAGGCAGCCAGAGAGAAGGAAGTGGGTCGGGGAGCACTTCCTGATGTGGTTGATGACCCTGAAAAAGTAGGAAAAACAGAGATATTGTTCAGTAAATTACAAAAGTGGATTGTCTTTTCATGTTTCTGTTCAAATGTTGACTTCGCTCGTATAGATGTGTACGGTGACAGTGAAACAGGGGCGGACAGGAACCAGAAATTGGCCCTGCATTTTTTCATTTAATTTAATATTTTTGTACCCCGTTTTTGTGGTATCCAATTGTTTATAGCTACTATCTTGTCTCATCGCTAAAACTCCCGTACGGGCTCGGGAGAGACGAAGGTTGAAAGTCATGCGTCCTCCGATACACAACCCAACCAAGCCGCACTGCTTCTTAACACAGCGCGCATCCAACCCGGAAGCCAGCCGCACCAATGTGTCGGAGGAAACACCGTGCAACCTTGGTTAGCACGCACTGCCCCCGGCCCGCCACAGGAGTCGCTGGCCAACCCCTCCCTATCCCGGACTACGCTAGGCCAATTGTGCGTCGCCCCACGGAACTCCCGGTCGCGTTCGGTTACGACAGAGCCTGGGCGCGAACCCAGAGTCTCTGGTGGCACAACTGGCTCTGCAGTACAGCGCCCTTAACCACTGCGCCACCCAGTAGGCCTCGGCCCTGGCATTTTTAACATATTGGCAAAAACATTTCCTAAATTATTAGCCAGAAAATTATAATTTTTACGCCCAGAAAAACACGTTAGACAGACCCACTGGACTGAAAATGGACCAGCCCATCTGGCCATTTGCCCAAAATGCCAGATGGCAAGTCCGCACCTGGAGATGAATACGTACCATCACTGACGCTGCCTGGTATAATGTTCAGGGAGGTAGAACTGCTGGTGAGAATTGCCTGTGCGTTGCTTGAGCTGGGAACCGATGACTGCTTGTCGAACACGAGGGTCATGTCGGTCACTACAGATCCACTCCTACTCAGGAGAAGGAGAGAAAATGGACAACCCTCAGAAATCATTATCATCATCATCAGCATCGTCAAAGTTTTCAAGTTTTAATGTCATGTGCACAAGTCCAGTGAAATGCCTTTTATTGCAAGATTTAAACCCAACGATGCAGTAATCAACATCAATGTAGTAGTACAAATAACAGAAAGTAGAACAGAAACCTAGTCAATCAGTAATGAGAATTCATACCCTTACCTGAATGAGATGACTTTGGAACGACGGAAGCCTGGGGTCTTAGCAAAAGCCTTGTTCACCTGCGTTGAAAGATAGGATGATCAACGGTTCAATGAAAACAGGGCATTAGAGATGGCATTAATAGAAGCTTTGGTTTCATTCTTTCATAGTAAATAGACCTCTCAATAGTACCCTTTTTGACTTGGCATGTACAGATAACTGATGATAGGGTTTTACAGGAGGCATGTACAGGATAACTGATGTTAAGTTAAGTTAGGGTTTTACAGGAGCCATGTACAGGATAACTGATGATAAGGTTTAACAGGAGGCATGTACAAGATAACTGATGATAGGGTTTTACAGGAGGCATGTACAGGATAACTGATGATAGGGTTTTACAGGAGCCATGTACAGGATAACTGATGATAAGGTTTAACAGGAGGCATGTACAAGATAACTGATTATAGGGTTTTACAGGAGGCATGTACAGGATAACTGATGATAGGGTTTTACAGGAGGCATGTACAAGCTCACTGATGATAGGGTTTTACAGGAGGCATGTACGGGATAACTGATGATAGGGATTTACAGGAGGCATGTACAGGATAACTGATGATAGGGTTTTACAGGAGGCATGTACAGGATAACTGAAGATAGGGTTTTACAGGAGGCATGTACAGGATAACTGATGATAGGGTTTTACAGGAGGCATGTACAAGATAACTGATGATAGGGTTTTACAGGAGGCATGTACAGGATAACTGAAGATAAGGTTTTACAGGAGGCATGTACGGGATAACTGATGATAGGGATTTACAGGAGGCATGTACAAGATAACTGATGATAGGGTTTTACAGGAGGCATGTACAGGATAACTGATGATAGGGTTTTTACAGGAGGCATGTACAGGATAACTGATGATAGGGTTTTACAGGATGCATGTACAGGTCTAAAAGGGACACTTACATTGTATTGAACCTTTATTTAACTGGGTAAGTTAGCTAAGAACAAATTCTTATTTACAATGACGGTTTAACCCCCCCCCCCCCGGCCAAACCCTAACCAGGACGACGCTGGGCCAATTGTGCACCACCCTATGGGTCTCCCAATCACGACCTGTTGTGATACAGCCAGGAATCGAACCAGGGTCTGTAGTGACGCCTCTAGCACTGAGACGCAGTGCCTTAGACCACTGTGATACAGCCTGTAATCGAACCAGGGTCTGTAGTGATGCCTCTAACACTGAGATGCAGTGCCCTAGACCGCTGCCCTACGATTTTTCCCCCCAAAATGTTTTGTCATACAAAAGCAAAACCCGTGTCAAACAGCTTTCCTCCCAATTAAGTTTCTGTGTGAGAATTGCCAGAACAATCTGAGCTACTAGAAATATTTTCCTACCTACGCTAGCGTGGAATCGCCCGATACTTACCTCAGAGGTCACTTTGTCAGCCAGAGTCTTGAACCCTGAAGAGGAAGTGTTGGAAAGATCTGAGGTGAACGTCTGGTTGAGACTGAACTGAAGACTCATTGTTCCTTCACTAGAAGATGGAGGGTCAGGTGATGCGACAGCAGCGGAAGTGGTTGCTGCCGAAGCTGCGGTGGTGACAGCTGCTACTGGAGTGGTGGTGGTGACAGCTGCTGAAGGAGTGGTGGTGGAAACAGCTGCTGCAGGAGTGGTGGTGGTACCAGCTGCTGCAAGAGTGGTGGTGGTGGTACCAGCTGCTGCAGGAGTGGTGGTGGTACCAGCTGCTGAAGGAGTGGTGGTGCTAACAGCTGCTGCAGGAGTGGTGGTGGTACCAGCTGCTGCAAGAGTGGTGGTGGTGGTACCAGCTGCTACAGGAGTGGTGGTGGTACCAGCTGCTGCAGGAGTGGTGGTGGTACCAGCTGCTGAAGGAGTGGTGGTGGTGGTACCAGCTGCTGCAAGAGTGGTGGTGGTGGTACCAGCTGCTACAGGAGTGGTGGTGGTACCAGCTGCTGCAGGAGTGGTGGTGGTACCAGCTGCTGAAGGAATGGTGGTGGTGGTACCAGCTGCTGCAAGAGTGGTGGTGGTGGTACCAGCTGCTGCAGGAGAGGTGGTGGTACCAGCTGCTGCAAGAGTGGTGGTGGTGGTACCAGCTGCTGCAGGAGTGGTGGTCGTACCAGCTGCTGCAGGAGTGGTGGTAGTGACAGCTGCTGCAGGAGTGGTGGTGGTACCAGCTGCTGCAAGAGTAGTGGTGGTGGTGGTACCAGCTGCTACAGGAGTGGTGGTGGTACCAGCTGCTGCAGGAGTGGTGGTGGTACCAGCTGCTGCAAGAGTGGTGGTGGTGGTACCAGCTGCTGCAGGAGTGGTGGTGGTACCAGCTGCTGGAGGAGTGGTGGTACCAGCTGCTGCAGGAGTGGTGGTGGTACCAGCTGCTGAAGGAATGGTGGTGGTGGTACCAGCTGCTGCAAGAGTGGTGGTGGTGGTACCAGCTGCTGCAGGAGAGGTGGTGGTACCAGCTGCTGCAAGAGTGGTGGTGGTGGTACCAGCTGCTGCAGGAGTGGTGGTCGTACCAGCTGCTGAAGGAGTGGTGGTGGTAACAGCTGCTGCAGGAGTGGTGGTGGTACCAGCTGCTGCAGGAGTGGTGGTGGTACCAGCTGCTGCAAGAGTGGTGGTGGTGGTACCAGCTGCTACAGGAGTGGTGGTGGTACCAGCTGCTGCAGGAGTGGTGGTAGTGACAGCTGCTGCAGGAGTGGTGGTGGTACCAGCTGCTGCAAGAGTAGTGGTGGTGGTGGTACCAGCTGCTACAGGAGTGGTGGTGGTACCAGCTGCTGCAGGAGTGGTGGTGGTACCAGCTGCTGCAAGAGTGGTGGTGGTGGTACCAGCTGCTGCAGGAGTGGTGGTGGTACCAGCTGCTGGAGGAGTGGTGGTACCAGCTGCTGCAGGAGTGGTGGTGGTACCAGCTGCTGAAGGAATGGTGGTGGTGGTACCAGCTGCTGCAAGAGTGGTGGTGGTGGTACCAGCTGCTGCAGGAGAGGTGGTGGTACCAGCTGCTGCAAGAGTGGTGGTGGTGGTACCAGCTGCTGCAGGAGTGGTGGTCGTACCAGCTGCTGAAGGAGTGGTGGTGGTAACAGCTGCTGCAGGAGTGGTGGTGGTACCAGCTGCTGCAGGAGTGGTGGTGGTACCAGCTGCTGCAAGAGTGGTGGTGGTGGTACCAGCTGCTACAGGAGTGGTGGTGGTTCCAGCTGCTGCAGGAGTGGTGGTAGTGACAGCTGCTGCAGGAGTGGTGGTGGTACCAGCTGCTGCAAGAGTAGTGGTGGTGGTGGTACCAGCTGCTACAGGAGTGGTGGTGGTACCAGCTGCTGCAGGAGTGGTGGTGGTACCAGCTGCTGCAAGAGTGGTGGTGGTGGTACCAGCTGCTGCAGGAGTGGTGGTGGTACCAGCTGCTGGAGGAGTGGTGGTACCAGCTGCTGCAGGAGTGGTGGTAGTGACAGCTGCTGCAGGAGTGGTGGTGGTACCAGCTGCTGCAGGAGTGGTGGTGGTACCAGCTGCTGCAGGAGTGGTGGTGGTACCAGCTGCTGCAGGATTGGTGGTGGTGACAGCTGCTGTCTGAGTGGTGGTGGTGACAGCTGCTGCAGGAGTGGTGGTGGTGACAGCTGATGCAGGAGTGGTGGTGGTGACAGCTGCTACTGGAGTGGTGGTGGTGACAGCTGCTGCAGGAGTGGTGGTGGTGACAGCTGCTGCAGGAGTGGTGGTGGTGACAGCTGCTGCAGGAGTGGTGGTGGTGACAGCTGCTGCAGGAGTGGTGGTGGTGACAGCTGCTACTGGAGTGGTGGTGACAGCTGCTGGAGGAGTGGTGGTAGTAACAGCTGCTGCAGGAGTGGTGGTGGTGACAGCTGCTACTGGAGTGGTGGTGGTGACAGCTGCTGGAGGAGTGGTGGTGGTGACAGCTGCTGCAGGAGTGGTGGTGGTACCAGCTGCTGGAGGAGTGGTGGTGGTGACAGCTGCTGCAGGAGTGGTGGTGGTACCAGCTGCTGGAGGAGTGGTGGTGGTGACAGCTGCTGCAGGAGTGGTGGTGGTACCAGCTGCTGGAGGAGTGGTGGTGGTGACAGCTGCTGCAGGAGCGGTGGTGGTACCAGCTGCTGCAGGAGCGGTGGTGGTGACAGCTGCTGCAGGAGCGGTGGTGGTGACAGCTGCTGCAGGAGCAGTGGTGGTACCAGCTGCTGCAGGGGCGGTGGTGGTGACAGCTGCTGCAGGGGCGGTGGTGGTGACAGCTGCTACTGGAGTGGTGGTGGTGATAGCTGCTGGAGGAGTGGTGGTGGTGACAGCTGCTGCAGGAGCTGTGGTGGTACCAGCTGCTGGAGGAGTGGTGGTGGTGACAGCTGCTGCTGGAGTGGTGGTGGTACCAGCTGCTGGAGGAGTGGTGGTGGTGACAGCTGCTGCAGGAGTGGTGGTGGTACCAGCTGCTGCAGGGGCGGTGGTGGTGACAGCTGCTGCAGGAGCGGTGGTGGTACCAGCTGCTGCAGGAGCGGTGGTGGTGACAGCTGCTGCAGGAGCGGTGGTGGTGACAGCTGCTGCAGGAGCGGTGGTGGTACCAGCTGCTGCAGGAGCGGTGGTGGTACCAGCTGCTGCAGGGGCGGTGGTGGTGACAGCTGCTGCAGGAGCGGTGGTGGTGACAGCTGCTGCAGGAGCGGTGGTGGTGACAACTGCTGCAGGAGCGGTGGTGGTGACAGCTGCTGCAGGAGCGGTGGTGGTACCAGCTGCTGCAGGAGCGGTGGTGGTGACAGCTGCTGCAGGAGCGGTGGTGGTGACAGCTGCTGCAGGAGCGGTGGTGGTGACAGCTGCTGCAGGGGCGGTGGTGGTGACAGCTGCTGCAGGAGCGGTGGTGGTACCAGCTGCTGCAGGGCCGGTGGTGGTGACAGCTGCTGCAGGAGCGGTGGTGGTGACAGCTGCTGCAGGAGCGGTGGTGGTGACAGCTGCTGCAGGAGCGGTGGTGGTGACAGCTGCTGCAGGAGCGGTGGTGGTGACAGCTGCTGCAGGAGCGGTGGTGGTACCAGCTGCTGCAGGAGCGGTGGTGGTACCAGCTGCCGCAGGGGCGGTGGTGGTGACAGCTGCTGCAGGAGCGGTGGTGGTGACAGCTGCTGCAGGAGCGGTAGTGCTACCAGCTGCTGCAGGAGCGGTGGTGGTGACAGCTGCTGCAGGAGCGGTGGTGGTGACAGCTGCTGCAGGAGCGGTGGTGGTGACAGCTGCTGCAGGGGCGGTGGTGGTGACAGCTGCTGCAGGAGCGGTGGTGGTGACAGCTGCTGCAGGAGCGGTGGTGGTGACAGCTGCTGCAGGAGCGGTGGTGGTACCAGCTGCTGCAGGAGCGGTGGTGGTACCAGCTGCTGCAGGGGCGGTGGTGGTGACAGCAGCTGCAGGAGCGGTGGTGGTGACAGCTGCTGCAGGAGCGGTGGTGGTGACAGCTGCTGCAGGGGCGGTGGTGGTGACAGCTGCTGCAGGAGCGGTGGTGGTGACAGCTGCTGCAAGAGCGGTGGTGGTAACAGCCGCTGCAGGAGGAGTGGTGGTGACAGCTGCTGCAGGGGTGGTGGTGGTGACAGCGGCTGCAGGAGCGGTGGTGGAGACAGCTGCTGCAGGGGCGGTGGTGGTGACAGCTGCTGCAGGAGCGGTGGTGGTGACAGCTGCTGCAAGAGCGGTGGTGGTAACAGCTGCTGCAGGAGGAGTGGTGGTGACAGCTGCTGCAGGGGTGGTGGTGGTGACAGCGGCTGCAGGAGCGGTGGTGGTGACAGCTGCTGCAGGAGCGGTGGTGGTAACAGCTGCTGCAGGAGCGGTGGTGGTGCCAGCTGCTGCAGGAGCGGTGGTGGTGACAGCTGCTGCAGGAGCGCTGGTGGTGACAGCTGCTGCAGGAGCGGTGGTGGTACTTGCTGCTGCAGGGGCGGTGGTGGTGACAGCTACTGCAGGGGCGGTGGTGGTGACAGCTGCTGCAGGAGCGGTGGTAGTACCAGCTGCTGCAGGAGCGGTGGTGGTGACAGCTGCTGCAGGAGCGGTGGTGGTACCAGCTGCTGCAGGAGCGGTGGTGGTGACAGCTGCTGCAGGAGCGGTGGTAGTACCAGCTGCTGCAGGAGCGGTGGTGGTGACAGCTGCTGCAGGAGCGGTGGTGGTACTTGCTGCTGCAGGGGCGGTGGTGGTACCAGCTGCTGCAGGGGCGGTGGTGGTGACAGCTGCTGCAGGAGCGGTGGTGGTACCAGCTGCTGCAGGAGCGGTGGTGGTGACAGCTGCTGCAGGAGCGGTGGTGGTGACAGCTGCTGCAGGAGCGGTGGTGGTGACAGCTGCTGCAGGAGCGGTGGTGGTAACAGCTGCTGCAGGGGCGGTGGTGGTAACAGCTGCTGCAGGAGCGGTGGTGGTGACAGCTGCTGCAGGGGCGGTGGTGGTGACAGCTGCTGTAGGGCCGGTGGTAGTGACAGCTGCTACAGGAGAGGTGGTGGTACCAGCTGCTGCAGGGGCGGTGGTGGTGGTGACAGCTGCTGCAGGGGTGGTGGTGGTAACAGCTGCTGCAGGAGCGGTGGTGGTGACAGCTGCTGCAGGAGCGGTGGTGGTACCAGCTGCTGCAGGAGCGGTGGTGGTACCAGCTGCTGCAGGGGCGGTGGTGGTGACAGCAGCTGCAGGAGCGGTGGTGGTGACAGCTGCTTCAGGAGCGGTGGTGGTGACAGCTGCTGCAGGGGCGGTGGTGGTGACAGCTGCTGCAGGAGCGGTGGTGGTGACAGCTGCTGCAAGAGCGGTGGTGGTAACAGCTGCTGCAGGAGGAGTGGTGGTGACAGCTGCTGCAGGGGTGGTGGTGGTGACAGCGGCTGCAGGAGCGGTGGTGGTGACAGCTGCTGCAGGAGCGGTGGTGGTAACAGCTGCTGCAGGAGCGGTGGTGGTGCCAGCTGCTGCAGGAGCGGTGGTGGTGACAGCTGCTGCAGGAGCGCTGGTGGTGACAGCTGCTGCAGGAGCGGTGGTGGTACTTGCTGCTGCAGGGGCGGTGGTGGTGACAGCTGCTGCAGGGGCGGTGGTGGTGACAGCTGCTGCAGGAGCGGTGGTAGTACCAGCTGCTGCAGGAGCGGTGGTGGTGACAGCTGCTGCAGGAGCGTTGGTGGTACCAGCTGCTGCAGGAGCGGTGGTGGTGACAGCTGCTGCAGGAGCGGTGGTGGTGACAGCTGCTGCAGGAGCGGTGGTGGTGACAGCTGCTGCAGGGGCGGTGGTTGTGACAGCTGCTGCAGGAGCGGTGGTGGTGACAGCTGCTGCAGGTGCGGTGGTGGTGACAGCTGCTGCAGGAGCGGTGGTGGTACTTGCTGCTGCAGGGGCGGTGGTGGTACCAGCTGCTGCAGGGGCGGTGGTGGTAACAGCTGCTGCAGGAGCGGTGGTGGTACCAGCTGCTGCAGGAGCGGTGGTGGTGACAGCTGCTGCAGGAGCGGTGGTGGTACCAGCTGCTGCAGGAGCGGTGGTGGTGACAGCTGCTGCAGGAGCGGTGGTGGTGACAGCTGCTGCAGGAGCGGTGGTGGTGACAGCTGCTGCAGGAGCGGTGGTGGTAACAGCTGCTGCAGGGGCGGTGGTGGTAACAGCTGCTGCAGGAGCGGTGGTGGTGACAGCTGCTGCAGGGGCGGTGGTGGTGACAGCTGCTGTAGGGGCGGTGGTAGTGACAGCTGCTACAGGAGAGGTGGTGGTACCAGCTGCTACAGGAGCGGTGGTGGTGACAGCTGCTGCAGGGGCGGTGGTGGTGACAGCTGCTGCAGGAGCGGTGGTGGTAGCAGCTGCTGCAGGAGCGGTGGTGGTACTTGCTGCTGCAGGGGCGGTGGTGGTACCAGCTGCTGCAGGGGCGGTGGTGGTAACAGCTGCTGCAGGAGCGGTGGTGGTACCAGCTGCTGCAGGAGCGGTGGTGGTGACAGCTGCTGCAGGAGCGGTGGTGGTACCAGCTGCTGCAGGAGCGGTGGTGGTGACAGCTGCTGCAGGAGCGGTGGTGGTGACAGCTGCTGCAGGAGCGGTGGTGGTGACAGCTGCTGCAGGAGCGGTGGTGGTAACAGCTGCTGCAGGGGCGGTGGTGGTAACAGCTGCTGCAGGAGCGGTGGTGGTGACAGCTGCTGCAGGGGCGGTGGTGGTGACAGCTGCTGTAGGGGCGGTGGTAGTGACAGCTGCTACAGGAGAGGTGGTGGTACCAGCTGCTACAGGAGCGGTGGTGGTGACAGCTGCTGCAGGGGCGGTGGTGGTGACAGCTGCTGCAGGAGCGGTGGTGGTAGCAGCTGCTGCAGGGGCAGTGGTGGTGACAGCTGCTGCAGGAGCGGTGGTGGTACCAACTGCTGCAGGAGCGGTGGTGGTACCAGCTGCTGCAGGAGCAGTGGTGGTGACAGCTGCTGCAGGAGCGGTGGTGGTAACAGCTGCTGCAGGAGCGGTGGTGGTAACAGCTGCTGCAGGAGCGGTGGTGGTAACAGCTGCTGCAGGAGCGGTGGTGGTACCAGCTGCTGCAGGGGCGGTGGTGGTGACAGCAGCTGCAGGAGCCGTGGTGGTACCAGCTGCTGCAGGGGCGGTGGTGGTAACAGCTGCTGCAGGAGCGGTGGTGGTGACAGCTGCTGCAGGGGCGGTGGTGGTGACAGCTGCTGTAGGGGCGGTGGTAGTGACAGCTGCTACAGGAGAGGTGGTGGTACCAGCTGCTACAGGAGCGGTGGTGGTACCAGCTGCTGCAGGGGCGGTGGTGGTGACAGCAGCTGCAGGAGCCGTGGTGGTACCAGGTGCTGCAGGGGCGGTGGTGGTAACAGCTGCTGCAGGAGCGGTGGTGGTGACAACTGCTGCAGGGGCGGTGGTGGTGACAGCTGCTGTAGGGGCGGTGGTAGTGACAGCTGCTGCAGGAGCGGTGGTGGTACCAGCTGCTGCAGGGGCGGTGGTGGTGACAGCAGCTGCAGGAGCCGTGGTGGTAACAGCTGCTGCAGGAGCGGTGGTGGTGACAGCTGCTGCAGGGGCGGTGGTGGTAACAGCTGCTGCAGGAGCGGTGGTGGTACCAGCTGCTGCAGGAGCGGTGGTGGTACCAGCTGCTGCAGGGGCGGTGGTGGTGACAGCAGCTGCAGGAGCCGTGGTGGTACCAGCTGCTGCAGGGGCGGTGGTGGTGACAGCTGCTGCAGGAGCGGTGGTGGTACCAGCTGCTACAGGAGCGGTGGTGGTGACAGCTGCTGCAGGAGCGGTGGTGGTGACAGCTGCTGCAGGAGCGGTGGTGGTGACAGCTGCTGCAGGAGCGGTGGTGGTAACAGCTGCTGCTAGAGCGGTGGTGGTACCAGCTGCTGCAGGAGCGGTGGTGGTGACAGCTGCTGCAGGAGCGGTGGTGGTACCAGCTGCTGCAGGAGCGGTGGTGGTGACAGCTGCTGCAGGAGCGGTGGTGGTGACAGCTGGTGCAGGAGCGGTGGTGGTGACAGCTGCTGCAGGAGCGGTGGTGGTAACAGCTGCTGCAGGGGCGGTGGTGGTAACAGCTGCTGCAGGAGCGGTGGTGGTGACAGCTGCTGCAGGGGCGGTGGTGGTGACAGCTGCTGTAGGGGCGGTGGTAGTGACAGCTGCTACAGGAGAGGTGGTGGTACCAGCTGCTACAGGAGCGGTGGTGGTGACAGCTGCTGCAGGGGCGGTGGTGGTGACAGCTGCTGCAGGAGCGGTGGTGGTAGCAGCTGCTGCAGGGGCGGTGGTGGTGACAGCTGCTGCAGGGGCGGTGGTTGTGACAGCTGCTGCAGGAGCGGTGGTGGTGACAGCTGCTGCAGGAGCGGTGGTGGTACCAACTGCTGCAGGAGCGGTGGTGGTACCAGCTGCTGCAGGAGCGGTGGTGGTGACAGCTGTTTCAGGAGCGGTGGTGGTAACAGCTGCTGCAGGAGCGGTGGTGGTACCAGCTGCTGCAGGGGCGGTGGTGGTGACAGCAGCTGCAGGAGCCGTGGTGGTACCAGCTGCTGCAGGGGCGGTGGTGGTAACAGCTGCTGCAGGAGCGGTGGTGGTGACAGCTGCTGCAGGGGCGGTGGTGGTGACAGCTGCTGTAGGGGCGGTGGTAGTGACAGCTGCTACAGGAGAGATGGTGGTACCAGCTGCTACAGGAGCGGTGGTGGTACCAGCTGCTGCAGGGGCGGTGGTGGTGACAGCAGCTGCAGGAGCCGTGGTGGTACCAGCTGCTGCAGGGGCGGTGGTGGTAACAGCTGCTGCAGGAGCGGTGGTGGTGACAACTGCTGCAGGGGCGGTGGTGGTGACAGCTGCTGTAGGGGCGGTGGTAGTGACAGCTGCTGCAGGAGCGGTGGTGGTACCAGCTGCTGCAGGGGCGGTGGTGGTGACAGCAGCTGCAGGAGCCGTGGTGGTAACAGCTGCTGCAGGGGCGGTGGTGGTAACAGCTGCTGCAGGAGCGGTGGTGGTGACAGCTGCTGCAGGGGCGGTGGTGGTAACAGCTGCTGCAGGAGCGGTGGTGGTGACAGCTGCTGCAGGAGCGGTGGTGGTACCAGCTGCTGCAGGAGCGGTGGTGGTACCAGCTGCTGCAGGGGCGGTGGTGGTGACAGCAGCTGCAGGAGCGGTGGTGGTGACAGCTGCTTCAGGAGCGGTGGTGGTGACAGCTGCTGCAGGGGCGGTGGTGGTGACAGCTGCTGCAGGAGCGGTGGTGGTGACAGCTGCTGCAAGAGCGGTGGTGGTAACAGCTGCTGCAGGAGGAGTGGTGGTGACAGCTGCTGCAGGGGTGGTGGTGGTGACAGCGGCTGCAGGAGCGGTGGTGGTGACAGCTGCTGCAGGAGCGGTGGTGGTAACAGCTGCTGCAGGAGCGGTGGTGGTGCCAGCTGCTGCAGGAGCGGTGGTGGTGACAGCTGCTGCAGGAGCGCTGGTGGTGACAGCTGCTGCAGGAGCGGTGGTGGTACTTGCTGCTGCAGGGGCGGTGGTGGTGACAGCTGCTGCAGGGGCGGTGGTGGTGACAGCTGCTGCAGGAGCGGTGGTAGTACCAGCTGCTGCAGGAGCGGTGGTGGTGACAGCTGCTGCAGGAGCGTTGGTGGTACCAGCTGCTGCAGGAGCGGTGGTGGTGACAGCTGCTGCAGGAGCGGTGGTGGTGACAGCTGCTGCAGGAGCGGTGGTGGTGACAGCTGCTGCAGGGGCGGTGGTTGTGACAGCTGCTGCAGGAGCGGTGGTGGTGACAGCTGCTGCAGGTGCGGTGGTGGTGACAGCTGCTGCAGGAGCGGTGGTGGTACTTGCTGCTGCAGGGGCGGTGGTGGTACCAGCTGCTGCAGGGGCGGTGGTGGTAACAGCTGCTGCAGGAGCGGTGGTGGTACCAGCTGCTGCAGGGGCGGTGGTGGTGACAGCTGCTGCAGGGGCGGTAGTTGTGACAGCTGCTGCAGGAGCGGTGGTGGTGACAGCTGCTGCAGGAGCGGTGGTGGTACCAACTGCTGCAGGAGCGGTGGTGGTACCAGCTGCTGCAGGAGCGGTGGTGGTGACAGCTGCTGCAGGAGCGGTGGTGGTAACAGCTGCTGCAGGAGCGGTGGTGGTACCAGCTGCTGCAGGGGCGGTGGTGGTGACAGCAGCTGCAGGAGCCGTGGTGGTACCAGCTGCTGCAGGGGCGGTGGTGGTAACAGCTGCTGCAGGAGCGGTGGTGGTGACAGCTGCTGCAGGGGCGGTGGTGGTGACAGCTGCTGTAGGGGCGGTGGTAGTGACAGCTGCTACAGGAGAGATGGTGGTACCAGCTGCTACAGGAGCGGTGGTGGTACCAGCTGCTGCAGGGGCGGTGGTGGTGACAGCAGCTGCAGGAGCCGTGGTGGTACCAGCTGCTGCAGGGGCGGTGGTGGTAACAGCTGCTGCAGGAGCGGTGGTGGTGACAACTGCTGCAGGGGCGGTGGTGGTGACAGCTGCTGTAGGGGCGGTGGTAGTGACAGCTGCTGCAGGAGCGGTGGTGGTACCAGCTGCTGCAGGGGCGGTGGTGGTGACAGCAGCTGCAGGAGCCGTGGTGGTAACAGCTGCTGCAGGGGCGGTGGTGGTAACAGCTGCTGCAGGAGCGGTGGTGGTGAC